>NC_056733.1:1269518304-1269658958 GCF_019279795.1 Protopterus annectens | reverse complement strand
CCCTTTTTTTAAAAAATAAAATATAAACCCCCCTTTAAAAAAGGGAAAATTTCCCCATAAATTTAACAAAAAAATTTAAAAAAAATTTAAAAAAAAAAATCTTAAAATTTTTTTAATAAAAAATTTAAAAATTTTTTTAAAAAAATTCATTTAAAAAAAAAAAATATTTTTAAAGGTAAAAAGGGAAAAAAGGAATAAATTCCCCAAAATCAATTAAACAGGAATAAAATTTTAAACAAAAAAAAATTAAAATTCCATTAGTTAAATAAAGAAAATAAACAATTAAAATTTTTATTTAAAAAATGCAAAAAAGGTTTAAAAACCTTTCCCAGTTAATAATGCAACAAAATAAATATTTCAAAATGTACCACTTAAATAGGAAGTGACAGAATATCAATGAATGAGACTACCCCGGCATGCAATTACTAACAGGCAATGCAATTCTAGCAAACACTAACTGATAAAATAGAGTCAAGACTTCCAGTTTAGTTAATATTCAAAGCAACACATATAAATCCATTAAATTGCTGTATTATTTGAAAAAAGAGCAGATAAAAGGTTCTTAAAATATCTTATATGTCCAGTTGAATACAGCTAGATCTTAGTCGGTCAAAGCTCAGGTTTTAAGCAGAAAATATTTCAAAATGTACCACTTAAATAGGCAGTGACAGGTTATCAATGAATGAGACTACCTCCACCAGCAATTACTAACAGGCAATAAAATTCTAGCAAGCACTAACTGAAAAAACAGAGTCAAGACTTCCAGTTCTGTTAATATTCAATGCAACACAAATAAATCAATACAAATGCTGTATTATTTGAAAAAAGTGCAGATAAAAGGTACTTAAATTCTCTTATATGTCCAGTTGAATACAGCTAGATCTTAGACAGTCAAAGCTGAGGTTTTAAGCAGAAAATATGTCAAAATGTACCACTTAAATAGGCAGTGACAGGATATCAATGAATGAGACTACCCCTACCTGCAATAACTAACAGGCAATACAGTTCTAGCAAGCACTAACTGAAAAACAGAGTCAAAACTTCCAGTTCTGTTAATATTCAAAGCAACAGAAATAAATTCATTAAAATGCTGTATTATTTGAAAAAAAAGTGCAGATTAAAAGGTACTTAAACTCCCCTTTACGTCCAGTTGAATACAGTTAGATCTTAGCCAGCCAAAGCTAAGGTTTTAAGCATAAAATATTTCAAAATATACCATTTAAATATGCAGTGACAGGATATCAATGAATGATACTACCCCCACCTGCAATTACAAACAGGTAATAAAATTCTAGTAAACACTAACTGAAAAAACAGAGTCAAGACTTCCAGTTCAGTTAATATTCAATGTTATACAAATAAATCATTTAAAATGCTGTATTATTTGAAAAAGGTTCAAATAAAATGTACTTATATTCTCTTATACATCCAATTGAATACAGCTACATCTTAGCTGGCCAACGCTGTGGTTTTAAGCAGAAAATATTTCAAAATGTACCACTTCAATAGACAATGACAGGATATCAATGAATGAGACATCCCCTGCATACAATTACTAATAGGCAATAGAATTCTGGCAAGCACTAACTAAAAAAACAGAGTCAAGACTTCCAGTTCAGTTAATATTCAATGCAACACAAATAAATCAATTAAAATGCTGTATTATTTGAAAAAAGTGCAGATAAAAGGTACTTAAATTCTCTTATATGTCCAGTTGAATAGATCTAGATCTTAGCCGGCCAATGCTGAGGTTTTATGCAGAAAATATTTCAAAATGTACCACTTAAATAGGCAGTGACAGAATATCAATGAATGAGATTACCCCGGCATGCAATTACTAACAGGCAATTCAATTCTAGCAAACACTAACTGGCAAAACAGAGTCAAGACTTTCAGTTCAGTTAATATTCAAAGAAACACAAATAAATCCATTAAAATGCAGTCAATCACCATATGAACGCTGTCCCCTAATGGCTCCACATTACAACTTCCAAGTTAACAAAATTCAATGGTGCATCCACAAATCCACTGGTACTGCTCCTCTTATAGGAAAATGTAGTCAATAATTCAGAGATGAATAAAAAACAGCTTTATTTACAAAATGACACGGAAAGTGAGCACTTTCGCCAATAGGCTTCTTCAGACTTTACAACCAGCACTCCATGGAATCAGTTTAAATAACCCTCCCAGTACAATGATTGGTGGAAGATTTTTAAAACAAGCTCATAATTTAAAGCGCTAAACGCATATAGTAAAAACTTTTCAATAAATACTTAAAAACCATAAAACTTCATAGGACATACATATGATGAAAACATGTAGGCAAAAATAGATATAAAAAATCTATGAATACCAAAGTGTGCAAATAAAATATATACTAAAGGAACACCTATGCAAACACATACAATGTAACATCAATTAACAGCGACCACATTAATGTTCCATTAAATCATTTTGGTCTGAAAATCTTCCTGTTTTTCAAAACAGGTTTAATTTGGACCTTATCATTTAAACCCGGTGGTTCATCAGCCCTCCATCTAATTATCCATCTAAGTTCACATTCAAGGGTCTGATTTATTAAGTCACCTCCTCTATAGTTGGTCAATAAATGCTGTATGATTCTAAAATTAAAAGTGTGACCAGGACCTGTTGCCCTGCAATGTTTGGCCAGGGCATTGAACTCAGATCCTACTCTAATATGATAATTATGCTCCCTAATACGATCTTTGAGAGTCCTGTTGGTTTTCCCAACATAAAACGAAGGGCATGCTATGCATCTCTCCAGGTGAACAACATTCTTACTGTTACAGTTGGTATCAGTATTAAAATGAAACATATATCCAGTGACTGGATGTATAAACGTCATGTCTTTATTAATGTAACCCCAATGATTACACCTACCGCAAGGCATGGTGTTCCTATCTGGTCTGGTAACCATCTGCTTAAAGCTCGCATTTCTTGGTTTACACAACAACCTCTTTAAATTAGGTTTGTTTTTAAAAACAATTCTCGGCTTAGGTCCTACTATTTTACCAATCTCACTATCAGATAGTAGGATGTCCCAATGTTTATTAAACATGTCTCTCACTACCTTTGTATCTCTAGTGAAAGACATGGTAGGCCTAACCTCTCTCCTGCAGGGTTGTATACCTTCCTCAGAATATACAGTTTGCTCAGAAAAATAAGGTTTAGCTCTGGTAGTTCTTAGGTCATTCACCTCCATAATAACTTTCTCAATCAATTTATCGTCATATCCCCTTTCAATAAACCTCTTTTTCAGCTCTTCGACTTCCCTTTTGTAACCATCTTCCAATGGATTGAATCTAGATGCTCTCATGAACTGACCTTTCAGTATGTTATGAAAAATATGGTGGGGGTGCATGCTGTCCCTATGAAGTAATGTATTCTTATAACATAACTTTCGATGGATGGAAGTGTTAAGTAGTCCATTATCTAATTTGAACACATCTACATCTAGATACGAAATCCTGCTATCCGAATAATTCAGGGTAAATTTCAAGAAGTCAGTGGAAGAATTCATGTAATCCACAAAACTTCTCAACGTATCAGCATGGATTACATGAATTCTTCCACTCGGTCAAAGCTGAGGTTTTAAGCAGAAAATATTTCAAAATGTACCACTTAAATAGGCAGTGACAGGTTATCAATGAATGAGACTACCACCGCCTGCAATTACTAACAGGCAATAAAATTCTAGCAAGCACTAACTGAAAAAACAGAGTCAAGACTTCCAGTTCAGTTAATGCTCAAAGCAGCACAAATAAATCAATTCAAATGCTGTATTATTTGAAAAAAAGTGCAGACAAAAGGTACTTAAATTCTCTTATAAGTCCAGTTGAATACAGCTAGATCTTATCCGCCCAAAGCTGAGGCTTTAAGCAGAAAATATTTCAAAATCTACCACTTAAATAGGCAGTGACAAGATATCAATTAATGAGACTATCCCCACCTGCAATTACTAAAAGGGAATAAAATTCTAGCAAGCACTAACTGAAAAAACAGAGTCAAGACTTCTAGTTCTATTAATATTCAATGCAACACAAATAAATCAATAAAAATGCTGTATTATTTGAAACAAAGTGCAGATAAAAGGTACTTAAATTCTCTTATACGTCCAATTGAATACAGCTAGATCTTAGCCGGCCAAAGCTGAGGTTTTAATCAGAAAATATTTCAAAATGTACCACTTACATAGGCAGTGAAAGGATATCAATGAATGGGAATACCCCCGCCTACAGTTACTAACAGGTAATAAAATTCTAGCAAGCACTAACTGAAAAAACAGAGTTAAGACTTCCAGTTCAGTTAATATTCAATGCAACACAAATAAATAAATTAAAATGCTGTATTATTTTAAAAAAGTGCAGATTAAAGGTACTTAAATTCTCTTATATATTCAGTTGAATAAAGCTAGACTACCCCTGCCTGCAATTACTAACAGGCAATAAAATTCTAGCAAACACTAACTGAAAAAACAGAGTCAAGACTTCCAGTTCTGTTAATATTCAATGCAACACAAATAAATTAATTAAAATGCTGTATTATTTCAAAAAAGTGCAGAAAAAAGGTACTTAAATTCATTTATACATCCAGATGAATACAGCTAGATCTTAGCAGGCCAAAGCTGAGGTTTTAAGCAGAAAATATTTCAAAATGTACCACTTAAATAGGCAGTGACAGGATATCAATGAATGAGACTACCCCACCTGCAATTACAAACCTGCAATACAATTCTAGCAAGCACTAAAGAGAAAACAGAGTTAAACTTCCAGTTCAGTTAATATTCAAAGCAATACAAATAAATCCATTAAAATGCTATATTATTTGTAAAAAAAGTGCAGATAAAAGGTGCTTAAATTCTCTTATACGTCCAGTTGAATACAGCTAGATCTTAGCCGGCCAAAGCTGAGGATTTAAGCAGAAAATATTTCAAAATGTACCACTTAAATAGGCAGTGAAAGGATATCAATGAATTAGAATAGCCCCACCTGCAATTTTTAACAGGCAATACAATTCTAGCAAGCACTAATGGAAAAAACAAAGTCGACACTTCCAGTTCAGTTAATATTCAATGCAACACAAATAAATCAATTAAAATGGTGTATTATTTGAAAAAAGAGTAAATAAAAGGCTCTTAAATTCTCTTATACATCCAGTTGAATAGAGCTAGATCTTAGCCGGCCAAGGCTGAGGATTTAAGCAGAAAATAATTCAAAATGTACCACTTAAATAGGCAGTGACAAGATATACATGAATGAGACTACCCCCGCCTACAATAGCTAACAGGTAATAACATTTTAGCAAGCACTAACTGAAAAAACAGAGTCAAGACTTCCGGTTCAGCTAATAATCAATGCTACACAAATAAACCAATTAAAATGATGTATTACTTTAAAAAACGTACAGATAAAATACACTTAAATTCTCTTCTGTATCCAGTTCAATACAGCTAAATCTTATCCGGCCAATGCTGAGGTTTTAAGCAGAAAATATGTCAAAATGTACAACTTAAATAGGCAATGACAGGATATTAATGAATGAGACTACCCCGCCTGCAATTAATAACAGGAAATACAATTCTAGAAAGCACTAACTGAAAAAACAGAGTCAAAACTTTCAGTTCAGTTAAGATTCAAAGCAACACAAATAAATCCATTAAAATTCTGTATTATTTGAAAAAAAGTGCAGATAAAAGGTACTTAAATTATCTTATATGTCCAGTTGAATACAGCTGGATCTTAGCCGGCCAAAGCTGAGGTTTTAAGCTGAAAATATTTCAAAATGTACCACTAAAAAAGGCAGTGAAAGGATATCAATGAATGAGACTACCCCCGCCTGCAATTATTAACAGGCAATAAAATTCTAGCAAGCATTAACTGAAAAAACAGAGTCAAGACTTCCAGTTCATTTAATATTCAAAGCAACAAAAATAAATCAATTAAAAGGCTGTATTATTTTTAAAAAAGTGCAGATAAAAGGTACTTAAATTCTCTTATACATCCAGTTGAATACAGCTAGATCTTAGCCGGCCAAAGCTGAGGTTTTAAGCAGAAAATATTTAGAAATGTACCACTTAAATAGGCAATGAAAGTACTTCAATGAATGAGACAACCCCCACCTGCAATTTCTAACAGGCAATAAAATTCTAGCAAACACTAACTGAAAAAACAGGGTCAAGACTTCCAGTTCAGTTAATATTCAAAGCAATACAAATAAATCCATTAAAATGCTGTATTATTTAAAAAAGTGCAGATAAAAGGTTCTTAAATTCTCTTATATGTCCAGTTGAATACAGCTAGATCTTAGCCTGTCATAGCTGAGGTTTTAAGCAGAAAATATTTCAAAATGTACCACTTAAATAGGCAGTGACATGATATCAATGAATGAGACTACCCCTGCCTGCAATTACTAACAGGCAATAAAATTCTAGCAAGTACTAACTGAAAAACAGAGTCAAGACTTCCAGTTCAGTAAATATTCAATGCAACACAAATAAATCAATTAAAATGCTGTATTGTTTGAAGAAAAAGTGCAGAAAAAAGGTATTTAAATTCTATTATACATCCAGTTGAATATAGCCAGATCTTAGCTGGCCAAAACTGAGGTTTTAAGCAGAAAATATTTCAAAATGTACCACTTAAATAGGCAGTGACAGGATATCAATGAATGAGACTACCCCCACCTGCAGTTACAAACAGGAAATACAATTCTAGCAAGCAGTAACTGAAAAAACAGAGTCAAAACTTCCTGTTCAGTTAATATGCAAAGCAACACAAATAAATCCATTAAAATGCTGTATTATTTGAAAAAAAGTGCAAATAAAAGGAACTTAAATTCTGTTATATCTCCAGTTGAATAGGGCTAGATCTTAGCCGGCCAAATCTGAGGTTTTAAGCAGAAAATATTTCAAAATGTACCACTTAAATAGGCAGTGACAGGATATCAATGAATGAGAATACCGCAACCTGCAATTACTAACAGGCAATACAATTCTAGCAAAGCACTAACTGAAAAAACAGAGTCAAGACTTCCAGTTCAGTTAATATTCAATGCAACACAAATAAGCCAATTAAAATGCTGTATAATTTTGAAGAAAATTGTAGGTAAAAGGTACTTAAATTCTCTTAAACGTCCAGTTGAAAACAGCTAGATCTTAGCCGGGCAAAGTTGAGGTTTGAAGCAGAAAATATTTCAAAATGTACCACTTCAATAGGCAGTGACAGGATATCAATGAATGAGACTACCCCCACCTGCAATTACTAACAGACAATACAATTCTAGCAAGCACTAACTGAAAAAACAGAGTCAAAACTTCCAGTTCAGTTAATATTCAAAGCAACACAAATAAATTAATTAAAATGCTGTATTATTTGAAAAAAAGTGCAGATAAAAGGTATTTAAATTTGCCATTATGTCCAGTTGAATACAGTCAGAACTTAGCCAGCCAAAGCTAAGGTTTTAACCAGAAAATATTTCAAAATATACCACTTAAATAGGCAGTGACAGAATATCAATGAATGATACTACCCCCCGCCTGCAATTACTAACAGGCAATAAAATTCTAGCAAGCACTAACTGAAAAAACAGAGTCAAGACTTCCAGTTCAGTTAATATTCAATGCTATACAAATAAATCAATTATAATGCTGTATTATTTTTAAAAGGTGCAGATAAAAGGTACTTACATTCTCTTATACATCCAGTTAAATACAAATACATCGTAGCTGGCAAAGTTGAGGTTTTAAGCAGAAAATATTTCAAAATGTACCACTTAAATAGTCAATGACAGGATATCAATGAATGAGACTACTTCTGCCTGCAATTACTAAGAGGCAATAAAATTCTAGCAAGCACTAACTGAAAAAAACAGAGCAAGACTTCCAGTTCAGTTAATATTCAAAGCAACACAAATAAATCAATTAAAATGCTGTTTTATTTGAAAAAAGTGCAGATAAAAGGTGCTTAAATTCTCTTATACATCTAGATGAATACAGCTAGATCTTAGCCTGCTAAAGCTGAGGTATTAAGCAGAAAATATTTCAAAATGTACCACTTAAATAGGCAGTGACAAGATATCGATGAATGAGACTACCCCCGCCTGAAATTACTAAAGGGCAATAAAATTCTAGCAAGCAC
This sequence comes from Protopterus annectens, assembly GCF_019279795.1. Lineage (NCBI taxonomy): Eukaryota > Metazoa > Chordata > Ceratodontiformes > Protopteridae > Protopterus > Protopterus annectens. The sequence goes on along the minus strand of NC_056733.1, from coordinate 1,269,650,802 downwards.
TAACTGAAAAAACACAGTCAAGACATCCAGTTCAGTTAATATTCAGTGCAACACCAATAAACCAATTAAAATGCTGTATTATTTGAAAAATGTGCAGATGAAAGGTGCTTCTTTTCTCTTACACGTCCAGTTGAATACAGCTAGATCTTAGCCAGCCAAAGCTGAGGTTTTAAGCAGAAAATATTTCAAAATGTACCACTTAAATAGGCAGTGACAGGATATCACTGAATGAGAATACCCCCACCTGAAATTACTAACAGGCAATACAATTCTAGCAAGCAGTAACTGAATAAACAGAGTCAAGACTTCCAGTTCAGTTAATATTCAATGCACCGCAAATAAATCAATTAAAATGCTGTATTATTTGAAAAAAGTGCAGATAAAAGGTACCAAAATTCTCTTATATGTCCAGTTGAATACAGCTAGACCTTAGCCAGCCAAAGCTGAGGTTTTAAGCAAAAAATATTTCAAAATGTACCACTTAAATAGGCAGTGACAGGATATCAATGAATGAGACTACCCCCACCTGCAATTAATGACAGGCAATACAATTCTAGCAAGCACTAACTGAAAAAAACAGAGTCAAAACTTCCAGTTCAGTTAATATTCAAAGACACACAAATAAATTCATTAAAATGCTGTATTATTTCAAAACAAGTGCAGATAAAAGGTACTTAAATTCGCCTTTATGTCCAGTTGAATGCAGCTAGATCTTAGCCACCAAAGCTTAGGTTTTTAGCAGAAAATATTTCAAAATTTACCACTTAAATAGGCAGTGACAGAATATCAATGAATGAGACTACCCCAGCATGCAACTACTAACAGGCAATAAAATTCTAGCAAACACTAACTGACAAAAAGAGTCAAGACTTCCAGTTCAGTTAATGTTCAAAGCAACACAAATAAATCAATTAAAATGCTGTATTATTTGAAAAAAAGTGCAGATTTAAATTCTCCTAGATGTCCAGTTGAATACAGCTAGATCTTAGCCGGACAAAGCTGAGGTTTTAAGCAGAAAATATTTCAAAATGTACCACTTAAATAGGCAGTGAAAGGATATCAATGAATGAGACTACCCCCACCTGCAATTACTAACAGGCAATACAATTCTAGCAAACACTAATGGAAAAAGCAGAGTCAAAACTTCCAATTCAGTTAATATTCAAAGCAACACAAATAAATCAATTAAAATGCTGTATTATTTGAATAAAAGTGCAGATAAAAGGTACTTAAATTCTCTTATACATCCAGTTGAATACAGCTAGATCTTAGCCAGCCAAAGCTGAGGTTTTAAGCGGAAAATATTTCAAAATGTACCACTTCAATAGGCAATGACAGGATATCAATGAATGAGACTACCCCCACCTGCAATTACTAAAAGGCAAAAAAATTCTAGCAAGCACTAACTGAAAAAAACAGTTTTAGACTTCCAGTTCAGTTAATATTCAATGCAACGCCAATAAATCAATTAAAATGCTGTATTATTTGACAAAAAGTGCAGATAAAAGGTACTTAAATTCTCTTATATGTCCAGTTGAATACAGCTAGATCTTAGCCATCCAAAGCTGAGGTTTTAAGCAGAAAATATTTCAAAATGTACCACTTAAATAGGCAGTGACAGGATATCAATGAATGAGACTACCCCACCTGCAATTACTAACAGGCAATAAAATTCTAGCAAGCACTAACTGAAAAAACAGAGTCAAGACTTCCAGTTCAGTTAATATTCAATGCAACACAAATAAATCAATTAAAATGCTGTATTATTTGAAAAAGTGCAGATAAAAGGTACTTAAATTATCTTATATGTCCAGTTGAATACAGCTAGATCTTAGCCAGCCAAAGCTGAGGTTTTAAGCAGAAAATATTTCAAAATGTACCACTTAAATAGGCAGTGACAGGATATCAATGAATGAGACTACCCCACCTGCAATTACTAACAGGCAATAAAATTCTAGCAAGCACTAACTGAAAAAACAGAGTCAAGACTTCCAGTTCAGTTAATATTCAAAGCAACACAAATAAATCAATTAAAATGCTTTATTATTAGAAAAAAAGTGAAGATAAAAGGTATTTAAATTCTCTTATACATTCGGTTGAATACAGGTAGATCTTAGCCGCCAAAGCTGAGGTTTTAAGCAGAAAATATTTCAAAATGTACCACTTAAATAGGCAGTGACAGGATATCAATGAATGAGACTACCCCACCTGCAATTACTAACAGGCAATAAAATTCTAGCAAGCACTAACTGAAAAAACAGAGTCAAGACTTCCAGTTCAGTTAATATTCAAAGCAACACAAATAAATCAATTAAAATGCTGTATTATTTGAAAAAAGTGCAGATAAAAGGTACTTAAATTCTCTTATATGTCCAGTTGAATACAGCTAGATCTTAGCCGGCCAAAGCTGAGGTTTTAAGCAGAAAATATTTCAAAATGTACCACTTAAATAGGCAGTGACAGAATATCAATGAATGAGACTACCCCCGCCTGCAATTACTAACAGGCAATAAAATTCTAGCAAGCACTAACTGAAAAAAACAGAGTCAAGACTTCCAGTTCAGTTAATATTCAAAGCAACACAAATAAATCCATTAAAATGCTGTATTATTTGAAAAAAGTGCAGATAAAAGGTACTTAAATTCTCTTATACATCCAGTTGAATACAGCTAGATCTTAGCCAGCCAAAGCTGAGGTTTTAAGCAGAAAATATTTCAAAATGTACCACTTAAATAGGCAGTGACAGGATATCAATGAATGAGACTACCCCCACCTGCAATTACTAACAGGCAATACAATTCTAGCAAACACTAACTGAAAAAACAGAGTCAAGACTTCCAGTTCAGTTAATATTCAATGCAACACAAATAAATCAATTAAAATGCTGTATTATTTGAAAAAAGTGCAGATAAAGGGTACTTAAATCATCTTGTACGTTCAGTTGAATACAGCTAGATCTTAGCCAGCCAAAGTGAGGTTTTAAGCAGAAAATATTTCAAAATGTACCACTTAAGTTGGCAGTGACAAGATATCAATGAATGAGACTACCCTGCCTGCAGTTACTAACAGGCAATAAAATTCTAGCAAGCACTAACTGAAAAAACAGAGTCAAGACTTCCAGTTCAGTTAATATTCAATGCAACACAAATAAATCAATTAAAATGCTGTATTATTTGAAAAAAGTGCAGATAAAAGGTATTTAAATTCTATTATACATCCAGTTGAATACAGCTAGATCTTAGCCGGCGAAAGCTGAGGTTTTAAGCAGAAAATATTTCAAAATGTACCACTTAAATAGGCAGTGACAGGATATCAATGAATGAGACTACCCCCACCTGCAATTACTAACAGGCAATACAATTCTAGCAAGCACTAACTGAAAAACAGAGTCAAAACTTCCAGTTCAGTTAATATTCAAAGACACACAAATAAATTCATTAAAATGCTGTATTATTTGAAAAAAGTGCAGATAAAATTTACTTAAATTCGCCTTTACGTCCAGTTGAATACAGCTAGATCTTAGCCAGCCAAAGTTAAGGTTTAAAGCATAAAATATTTCAAAATGTACCACTTAAATAGGCAGTGACAGAATATCAATAAATGAGACTACCCCCACCTGCAGTTACAAACAGGCAATACAATTCTAGCAAGCACTAACTGAAAAATAGAGTCAAAACTTCCCGTTCAGTTAATATTCAAAGCAAAACAAATAAATCCATTAAAATGCTGTATTATTTGAAAAAATTGCAGATAAAAGGTACTTAAATTCTCTTATACATACAGTTGAATACAGCTAGATCTTAGCCGGCCAAATCTGAGGTTTTAAGCAGAAAATCTTTCAAAATGTACCACTTCAATAGGCAGTGACAGGATATCAGTGAATGAGACTACCCCCACCTGCAATTACTATCAGACAATACAACTCTAGCAAGCACTAACTGAAAAAACAGAGTCAAGACTTCCAGTTCAGTTAATATTCAATTCAACACAAATAAATCAATTAAAATGCTGTATTATTTGAAAAAAGTGCAGAGAAAAGGTACTTAAATTCTCTTATACATGCAGTTGAATACAGCTAGTTCTTCGCCGGCCAAAGCTGAGGGTTTAAGCATAAAATATTTCAAAATTACCACTTAAATAGGCAGTGACAGCATAATCAATGAATGAGACTATCCCTACCTGCAATTACTAACAGGCAATAAACTTCTAGCAAGCACTAACTGAAAAAACAGAGTCAAGACTTCCAGTTCTGTTAATATTCAAAGCAACAGAAATAAATTCATTAAAATGCTGTATTATTTGAAAAAAAGTGCAGATTAAAAGGTACTTAAACTCCCCTTTACGTCCAGTTGAATACAGTTAGATCTTAGCCAGCCAAAGCTAAGGTTTTAAGCATAAAATATTTCAAAATATACCATTTAAATATGCAGTGACAGGATATCAATGAATGATACTACCCCCACCTGCAATTACAAACAGGTAATAAAATTCTAGTAAACACTAACTGAAAAAACAGAGTCAAGACTTCCAGTTCAGTTAATATTCAATGTTATACAAATAAATCATTTAAAATGCTGTATTATTTGAAAAAAGTTCAAATAAAATGTACTTATATTCTCTTATACATCCAATTGAATACAGCTACATCTTAGCTGGCCAAAGCTGTGGTTTTAAGCAGAAAATATTTCAAAATGTACCACTTAAATAGGCAATGACAGGATATCAATGAATGAGACATCCCCCACATACAATTACTAATAGGCAATAGAATTCTGGCAAGCACTAACTAAAAAAACAGAGTCAAGACTTCCAGTTCAGTTAATATTCAATGCAACACAAATAAATCAATTAAAATGCTGTATTATTTGAAAAAAGTGCAGACAAAAGGTACTTAAATTCTCTTATATGTCCAGTTGAATAGATCTAGATCCTAGCCGGCCAATGCTGAGGTTTTATGCAGAAAATATTTCAAAATGTACCACTTAAATAGGCATTGACAGAATATCAATGAATGAGATTACCCCGGCATGCAATTACTAACAGGCAATTCAGTTCTAGCAAACACTAACTGGCAAAACAGAGTCAAGACTTCTAGTTTAGTTAATATTCAAAGAAACACAAATAAATCCATTAAAATTCAGTATTATTTGAAAAAAGAGCAGATAAAAGGTTCTTAAATTATCTTATATGTCCAGTTGAATACAGCTAGATCTTAGTCGGCCAAAGCTGAGGTTTTAAGCAGAAAATATTTCAAAATGTACCACTTAAATAGGCAGTGACAGGATATCAATGAATGAGACTACCCCCGCCAGCAATTACTAACAGGCAATAAAATTCTAGCAAGCACTAACTGAAAAAACAGAGTCAAGACTTCCAGTTCAGTTAATGTACAAAGCAACACAAATAAATCAATTCAAATGCTGTATTATTTGAAAAAAAAGTGCAAACAAAAGGTACTTAAATTCTCTTATAAGTGCAGTTGAATACAGCTAGATCTTATCTGCCCAAAGCTGAGGCTTTAAGCAGAAAATATTTCAAAATCTACCACTTAAATAGGCAGTGAAAAGATATCAATTAATGAGACTATCCCCACCTGCAATTACTAAAAGGGAATAAAATTCTAGCAATCACTAACTGAAAAAACAGAGTCAAGACTTCCAGTTCAGTTAATATTCAATGCAACACAAATAAATTAATTAAAATGCTGTATTATTTGAAAAAGTGCAGATAAAAGGTACTTAAATTCACTTTTACATCCACTTGAATACACCTAGATCTTAGCCAGCCAAAGCTAAGGTTTTAAGCATAAAATATTTCAAACATACCACCTAAATAGGCAGTGACAGGATATCAATGAATGATACTACCCCTACCTGCAACTACTAACAGGCAATAAACTTCTAGTAAGCACTAATTGAAAAAACAGAGTCAAGACTTCCAGTTCAGTTAATATTCAATATCAATTAAAATGCTGTATTATTTGAAAAAAGTGCAAATAAAAGGTACTTACATTCTTTTATACATCCAGTTGAATACAGATAGATCTTAGCTGGCCAAAGCTGTGGTTTTAAGCAGAAATATTTCAAAATGTGCCACTTAAATTGGCAATGTCAGGATATCAATGAATGAGACAACCCCCACCTGCAATTACTAATAGGCAATAAAATTCTGGCAAGCACTAACTAAATAAACAGAGTCAAGACTTTCAGTTCAGTTAATATTCAATGCAACACAAATAAATCAATTAACATGCCGTATTATTTGAAAAAAGTGCAGATAAAAGGTTCTTAAATTCTCTTATATGTTCAGTTGAATAGATCTAGTATTTAGCCGGCCAATGCTTAGGTTTTATGCAGAAAATATTTCAAAATGTACCACTTAAATAGGAAGTGACAGAATATCAATGAATGAGACTACCCCGGCATGCAATTACTAACAGGCAATGCAATTCTAGCAAACACTAACTGATAAAATAGAGTCAAGACTTCCAGTTTAGTTAATATTCAAAGCAACACATATAAATCAATTCAAATGCTGTATTATTTGAAAAAAGTACAGACAAAATGTACTTAATTTCTTTTATAAGTCCAGTTGAATATAGCTAGATCTTATCCGCACAAAGCTGAGGCTTTAAACAGAAAATATTTCAAAATCTACCTCTTAAATAGGCAGTGACAAGATATCAATTAATGAGACTATCCCCACCTGCAATTACTAAAAGGGAATAAAATTCTAGCAAGCACTAACTGAAAAAACAGAGTCAAGACTTCTAGTTCCGTTAATATTCAATGCAGCACAAATAAATCAATAGAAATGCTGTATTATTTGAAACAAAGTGCAGATAAAAGGTACCTAAATTCTCTTATACATCCAGTTGAATACAGCTAGATCTTAGCCGGTCAAAGCTGAGGCTTAATCAGAAAATATTTCAAAATGTACCACTTAAAAAGGCAGTGAAAGGATATCAATGAATGAGAATACCCCCGCCTACAGTTACTAACAGGTAATAAAATTCTATCAAGCACTAACTGAAAAAACAGAGTCAAGACTTCCAGTTCAGTTAATATTCATTGCAACACAAATAAATTAATTAAAATGCTGTATTATTTGAAAAAAGTGCAGTTAAAAGGTTCTTAAATTCTCTTATATGTCCAGTTGAATAGATCTAGATCTTAGCCGGCCAATGCTGAGGTTTTATGCAGAAAATATTTCAAAATGTACCACTTAAATAGGAAGTGACAGAATATCAATGAATGAGACTACCCCGGCATGCAATTACTAACAGGCAATGCAATTCTAGCAAACACTAACTGACAAAACAGAGTCAAGACTTCCAGTTCAGTTAATATTCAAAGCAACACAAATAAACCCATTAAATGCTGTATTATTTGAAAAAAGAGCAGATAAAAGGTTCTTAAATTATCTTATATGTCCAGTTGAATACAGCTAGATCTTAGTCGGTCAAAGCTCAGGTTTTAAGCAGAAAATATTTCAAAATGTACCACTTAAATAGGCAGTGACAGGTTATCAATGAATGAGACTACCTCCACCAGCAATTACTAACAGGCAATAAAATTCTAGCAAGCACTAACTGAAAAAAACAGAGTCAAGACTTCCAGTTCAGTTAATGTTCAAAGCAACACAAATAAATCAATTCAAATGCTGTATTATTTGAAAAAAGTACAGACAAATTGTACTTAATTTCTTTTATAAGTCCAGTTGAATATAGCTAGATCTTATCCGCACAAAGCTGAGGCTTTAAACAGAAAATATTTCAAAATCTACCTCTTAAATAGGCAGTGACAAGATATCAATTAATGAGACTATCCCCACCTGCAATTACTAAAAGGGAATAAAATTCTAGCAAGCACTAACTGAAAAAACAGAGTCAAGACTTCTAGTTCCGTTAATATTCAATGCAACACAAATAAATCAAAAAAATGCTGTATTATTTGAAACAAAGTGCAGATAAAAGGTATTTAAATTCTCTTAAATGTCCAATTGAATACAGCTAGAGCATAGCCGGCCAAAGCTGAGGTTTTAATCAGACAATATTTCAAAATGTACCACTTAAATAGGCAGTGAAAGGATATCAATGAATGAGAATACCACGCCTACAGTTACTAACAGGTAATACAATTCTAGCAAGCACTAACTGAAAAAACAGAGTTAAGACTTCCAGTTCAGTTAATATTCAATGCAATACAAATAAATCAATTAAAATGCTGTATTATTTAAAAAAAGTGCAGATAAAAGGTATTTAAATTCTCTTATACATCCAGTTGAATAAAGCTAGACTACCCCTGTCTGCAACTACTAACAGGCAATAAAATTCTAGCAAACCCTAACTGAAAAAAACAGAGTCAAGTCTTCCAGTTCTGTTAATATTCAATGCAACACAAATACATTAATTAAAATGCTGTATTATTTAAAAAAAGCATATAAAAGGTACTTAAATTCACCTTTACATCCACTTGAATACAGCTAGATCTTAGCCAGCCAAAGCTAAGGTTTTAAGCATAAAATATTTCAAATATACCACCTAAATAGGCAGTGACAGGATATCAATGAATGATACTACCCCCACCTGCAACTACTAACAGGCAATAAACTTCTAGTAAGCACTAACTGAAAAAACAGAGTCAAGACTTCTAGTTCCATTGATATTCAATGCAACTCAAATAAATCAATAAAAATGCTGTATTATTTGAAAAAAGTGCAGATAAAAGGTACTTAAATTCTCTTATATGTCCAGTTGAATGCAGCTAGATCTTAGCCAGCCAAAGCTGAGGTTTTAAGCAGAAAATATTTCAGAATGAACCACTTATGTAGGCAGTGACAGGATATCAATGAATGAGATTACCCCTGCCTGCAGTTACTAACAGGCAATAAAATTCTAGCAAGCACTAACTGAAAAAACAGAGTCAAAACTTTCAGTTCAGTTAATATTCAATGCAACACAAATAAATCAATTAAAATGCTGTATTATTTGAAAAAAGTGCAGACAAAAGGTATTTAAATACTCTTATACATCCAGTTGAATACAGCTAGATCTTAGCCGGCCAAAGCTGAGGTTTTAAGCAGAAAATATTTCAAAATGTACCACTTAAATAGGCAGTGACAGAATATCAATGAATGAGACTACCCCCTGTCTGAAATTAATTTCTGGCAATAACATTCTAGCAAGCACTAATTGAAAAAACAGAGTCAAGACTTCCAGTTCAGTTAATATTCAATGCAACACAAATAAATCAATTAAAATGCTGTATTATTTGAAAAAAAGTGCATATAAAAGTTCAAGAGTGGAATGTGGTTTTAGCACAGTTAAATGAGATTGCAAGAAGTTCTTATACGTCCAGTTGAATACTGCTAGATCTTAGTCAGCCAAAGTTGAGGTTTTAAGCAGAAAATATTTCAAAATGTAAGATTTACATAGGCAGTGACAGGATATCAATGACTGAGACTACCCCCACCTGCAATTACTAACAGGCAATAAAATTCTAGCAAGGTCTAACTGAAAAAACAGAGTCAAGACTTCCAGTTCAGTTAATATTCAAAGCAACACAAATAAATCCATTAAAATGCTGTATTATTTGAAAAAAGAGCATATAAAAGGTTCTTTAATTATCTTATATGTCCAGTTGAATACAGCTAGATCTTAGTCGGTCAAAGCTGAGGTTTTAAGCAGAAAATATTTCAAAATGGACCACCTAAATAGGCAGTGACAGGTTATCAATGAATGAGACTACCCCCACCAGCAATTACTAACAGGCAATAAAATTCTAGCAAGCACTAACTGAAAAAACAGAGTCAAGACTTCCAGTTCAGTTAATGTTCAAAGCAACACAAATAAATCAATTCAAATGTTGTATTATTTGAAAAAAAGTGCAGACAAAAGGTTCTTAAATTCTCTTATAAGTCCAGTTGAATACAGCTAGATCTTTTCCACCCAAAGCTGAGGCTTTAAGCAGAAAATATTTCAAAATCTACCACTTAAATAGGCAGTGACAAGATTTCAAATAATGAGACTATCCCCACCTGCAATTACTAAAAGGGAATAAAATTCTAGCAAGCACTAACTGAAAAAACAGAGTCAAGACTTCTAGTTCGGTTAATACTCAATGCAACACAAATAAATAAAAAAAAATGCTGTATTATTTGAAACAAAGTGCAGATAAAAGGTATTTAAATTCTCTTAAATGTCCAATTGAATACAGCTAGATCATAGCGGGCCAAAGCTGAGGTTTTAATCAGAAAATATTTTAAAATGTACCACTTAAATAGGCAGTGAAAGGATATCAATGAATGATAATACCCCGCCTACAGTTACTAACAGGTAATAAAATTGTAGCAAGCACTAACTGAAAAAACAGAGTTAAGACTTCCAGTTCAGTTAATATTCAATGCAACACAGATAAATCAATTAAAATGCTGTATTATTTAAAAATAAGTGCAGATAAAAGGTACTTAAATTCTCTTATACATCCAGTTGAATAAAGCTAGACTACCCCTGCCTTCAACTACTAACAGGCAATAAAATTCTAGCAAACCCTAACTGAAAAAACAGAGTCAAGGCTTCCAGTTCTGTTAATATTCAATGCAACACAAATAAATTAATTAAAATGCTGTATTATTTGAAAAGTGCAGATAAAAGGTACTTAAATTCACCTTTACATCCACTTGAATACAAATAGATCTTAGCCAGCCAAAGCTAAGGTTTTAAGCATAAAATATTTCAAATATACCACTTAAATAGGCAGTGACAGGATATCAATGAATGATACTACCCCCACCTGCAACTACTAACAGGCAATAAACTTCTAGTAAGCACTAACTGAAAAAACAGAGTCAAGACTTCTAGTTCCATTAATATTCAATGCAACACAAATAAATCAATAAAAATGCTGTATTATTTGAAACAAAGTGCAGATAAAAGGTACTTAAATTCTCTTATACATCCAGTTGAATACAGCTAGATTTTAGCCAGCCAAAGCTGAGGTTTTAAGCAGAAAATATTTCAAAATGAACCACTTAAATAGGCAGTGACAGGATATCAATGAATGAGACTACCCCTGCCTGCAGTTACTAACAGGCAATAAAATTCTAGCAAGCATTAACTAAAAAAACAGAGTCAAGACTTTCAGTTCAGTTAATATTCAATGCAACAAAAATAAATCAATTAAAATGCTGTTTTATTTGAAAAAAAGTGCAGATAAAAGGTAGTTAAATACTCTTATACATCCAGTTGAATACAGCTAGATCTTAGCCGGCCAAAGCTGAGGTTTTAAGCAGAAAATATTTCAAAATGTACCACTTAAATAGGCAGTGACAGAATATCAATGAATGAGACTACCCCCTGCCTGAAATTAATTTCTGGCAATAACATTCTAGCAAGCACTAATTGACAAAACAGAGTCAAGACTTCCAGTTCAGTTAATATTCAATGCAACACAAATAAATCAATTAAAATGCTGTATTATTTGAAAAAAGTGCATATAAAAGTGCAAGAGTGGAATGTGGTTTTAGCACAGTTAAATGAGATTGTAAGAAGTTCTTATACATCCAGTTGAATACTGCTAGATCTTAGTTGGCCAAAGTTGAGGTTTTAAGCAGAAAATATTTCAAAATGTAAGATTTACATAGGCAGTGACAGGATATCAATGACTGAGACTACCCCCACCTGCAATTACTAACAGGCAATAAAATTCTAGCAAGCTCCAACTGAAAAAACAGAGTCAAGACTTCCAGTTCAGTTAATATTCAAAGTGACACAAATAAATCAATTAAAATGCTGTGTTATTTGAAAATAAAGTGCGGATAAAAAGTACTTAAATTCTCTTATACATCCAGTTGAATACAGCTAGATCTTATCCGGCCAAAGCTGAGGTTTTAAGCAGAAAATATTTCAAAATGTACCACTTAAATAGGCAGTGACAGGATATCAATGAATGAGACTACCCCTGCCTGCAATTACTAACAGGCAATAAAATTCTAGCAAGCACTAACTGAAAAAACAGAGTCAAGACTTCCAGTTCAGTTAATATTCAATGCAACACAAATAAATCAATTAATATTGGTATCAACAAATCAGAGATTTATCTTTATTACCTTCAAATACTCCTACTACTTCTACATGGGACATCATAAAACAACTCAGTGCACATAGTACTTTCACAAAAACATTCACCAAAAAAACAGAGTTAACATACAATTTAAATGACGTAAAAGGTTTCATCAGATATATTCTACCTTTCCACTATACAACAAAACAAAACCCTAACCCTCTTCTTACAGACCACTGTATAAATCTTTCATACTGTACATTTCCATTAAAAGCTATTTGTAAATTCTCAGGTAATAATTTGGTAGAAGCATTGATCATTATATTCCAGATCTCATCATGTTGCATCCTAAACTTCTAAAATTCGGATGTTCTTCTTTACAAGGCCTTGTTTCTTACATTTTCAACCTAATCATGAAAGTTTAGACTATATTGCCAAGTCACAATCATCATATCCTTTCATCTGCCACCACCCAAAAGTCTCTTCCCCCCACCAACATAAAGAACTACCGCCCTATTACTAATACAGACCTATTATATGATCTTCCAAGTAAACAGCATGGCGTCACCATAAAATACATCACAATGAGAGTCTTACAGTCAACCAATCAAATTTAGTCCAACATAGACCACTTAAAAGGTCGCACATTTCTAGATCTAGAAGAACATTTAAGAAGATTAATCATGCTATTTTATTGCTGAAATTAGGCAGCACTTACTTTTTCCAAGAAGTAGTTAACTTTTTCTCTAAGTACCTCTTAAATGGAACATGTTTAGTCCTAAACAATAATGATCATTTACAATTGGTTGCATTAACCAAGGGAGTCCCACAAGGATAAATCCATTGCTGACTATTATTGCACATATTAAGGACCTGCTCTTGGCTCAATATAATGCAGCTGAATTCTATAACCAGACCTAGTCATCACTGATGCAGAGAGGTGAACCTCTACTACCTTAAAATAAAATAAAGTAGAAGAAATATTTCTGTACCCTCTAGTACTGAACAACATCTAATAATTTAAGAATCAGCAATTGTATTATTAGGGGATTAGCAATGGACTAGCCACTGGCCAACCTCTAACAATAAGAGAACCAAATGGAATCTTTCTCCTTTCCATCACATATCAAATATATCTAGTACACTGCTCAAACACACCTTTGGTTTTTCCACCCACTCTGAGGTGCAAACGTGGCACTGTACCAACCTGATGAACAGTATCAGACATTATCATCCCATTTTATTACAAATGAAGCAAGGGAGCTGGTAAACATTAAAGTACTGCTTCCCATGTTAGAGTATGGCCTACCAATTATTAACTTACTTCCGCCACCCATATCACCTTAATCAAACAAAGTTCTGAAAACCAAAGACTTGCATTTGTTCATTTGGTTCACAAAAAAAAATACCTCTACATAATTATACTAAGAACTAATTAGTTATTAGTCATGGCTACAACTTACTTGCACAGATGTGAATGAAACTAATTGAGTTCACCAGCACATGCCGTATTGCGTGTCACTGCCACTTCATGACCTGGGGGTTGGCTTGGTAGAACTGCAGTATAGCCTCCTCTCCTTACAACAAAGAAAAAGTTTGTTCTAATTTCGCAGAAAGGATCAAAAATAAGTCAATTTGCGAATGGCAAAAACCTGGAATAGCTAACATCTAGTTAGTGGAGGCATTATTCTTTCATGTACACTAATCGTGTAACTTTAAAGTAATGTCTCTATGCTATGTGGCTTTCATTATTAAATAGCCACCAGTACAACGGAAATGCTCTCAATAAAAGTGCAAGAGTGGAAATGTGGTTTTAGCACAGTTAAATGAGATTGTAAGAAGTTCTGGAAAAGAACAGCCTTATGTGGGGTAGGGGAATTGTGCAAGATGAGTGTGTAACTGCCTCTGAACTGTACATATTTTCACCTCACTTTCATATAAATTTGTCTTTTCTGCTGGCAGAAGAGCAGCAGGTGATTAAAGGAAGAAGGTGTAAAATAATGATAGACATTTCAGATAAAATACCCTTCAGAAAATACATGGTAATGCAAAAAACTGTTTTTCTATGCATTTCTAAATTTGGCAGAGCAGTACACACACACACTCGCCAATGGAAATTGAATACAAAGCAGCAGCAACATTACATTGGACTTGCAAAATGCAAAAAAACTGCAGGAAACATTAGATCTCATATCAAAAATGACTCTGCAGCAATACACATTTTCTATCAAATTAAACCAGATTTATACTAGAGAGCACACCTAATGGGCCATCAAGCAAACACCCTGTAGCAACATCACACATTAAACATTATATCAGCAAGAATCTAGCAGCAGCATTTCAATTTCATAACTGAAGCACGTGGCACCAGTGGGACCCTCAGAAGCAAAATCTCGTACCTCTGTTTGCAACGGGAATTGCGTTTAGCTACTGTAGAAGGATAAATAGCTAGGGGATTTTAAAGACTTACCTTAGCAATGAAGTACAGCAAAACAGATGATGCAGGCTACAGCAACAATCCCGTGAGCACAACAGAGTTGGCAGGATACAGTAACACAGAAAGGGAGTTCCACAAACAAGCCACCTGTTTTTATTAGCTTAATGGAGTGGGCTGGACAACACAGCACTGACATCACTATATGGGAGGGTCAATACCTACTTCTAAGCAGCATGCAAATATGGTAGTGCTGATGTGGGAATTGTGTTTAGCTACTGTAGAAGCGTAAATAGCCAGGAGATTTTAAAGACTTACCTTAGCAATGAAGTACAGCAAAACAGAAGATGCAGGCTACAGCAACAATCCCGTGAGCACAATAGAGTTGGCAGGATACAGTAACACAGAAAGGGAGTTCCACAAACAAGCTACCTGTTTTTATTAGCTTAATGGAGTGGGCTGGACAACACAGCATTGACATCACTATATGGGATGGTCAATACCTACTTCTAAGCAACATACAAATATGGTAGTGCTGATGTCACTTTGTGGGAGGAAACTCCCTGGCAAGTACTGCAGATTGGTGGCAGATCTGACATCAGCATTTCTGAGCCAGAGGGAGGTTTTTGATTGAAGAAAGAACTTGGTTTCAAAAGTGAAACTAAAACACTACAGAAAGGCCCTATGCCTAGAAGGAAAAACAGTAGAATGAAGATTTTTTTAAAGCAGAAATGCACATTTCTTTGGGTTGCAATGAATAACAGGGAGAAAAACGGGTGGTTGAGCATTTTATGTACTATCCCATTGTTGTCCTTTAAAATGTCTTTTTCTGTATTTTACCCTTTTAGCTATATAATTATTTTTTTCTTTTATTACCTCACAATGTATGTCTTCATCAATTATTTCAGCATCTTCTTCTGTTCTTCTATATCATCTTTATTATTTTTCATCTCATTTTTCTTGTATTTCTATTACTTCTAAAAATTCTTCTGTTTGTTCATTTTCTTTTTCTTTTTCCTTACTCTTATTTTTATTTTTGCAATTCATCTTTAAATGTCCAATTTTGTTATATTTATAATATTTTAATTCACATTTTTGCATCATGTCCCATTCCCCTACAAATATATATTTTTTGTCACAATTACTTATCAAATGTCCCTCTTTCCCACAAAAAAAAGATGTTTTGAGTTGTCTTCAGTATTTTATGACACCTCTATTCCCATCCACATTTATCTTGCTTGGCATATGTATATTCTTTCTGTTTCTATTTTAACACAATATTGCAATCCCAGCAAGCAGTCCATAAACCCCTTTTGTCATTAGCTTTTGCATTGTCCAGCACTTCTTCACATACATTTTTCAAATGACCTTTCAGTCTTTTTTTACCTCTGTTTGAAACTGTACATGAATTTTATTTTTCGTTAACCAGTTAAATGCTTTTATCATATACAGATTCCATTGGTTACAGTCTTTCCTTTTTCATATTCTCCAAAAAAATTTTTCATTGAAAAAACAGTCTCAAATTTAATGTCTTAAAATATCTCTTTGTTAATAAGAACAAATGATCTTACCTAATGTGCTTTTACACATGAAGAAGCTATTAAATTGTCCCGCACCTCATACCTGCCATTTCCTTGTTTTCTTTACTATGAATCCTTAACACATACTTCTGCTTTTCAGTTTTTTCTGCCTTCTTTTCTGGTAATCCCATTTTGCCTTCTTTTACTTTATCTGCATATAATTTCTTTTCTATCTCACCACTATTTTGCAGGAATATCTCTGCATCCTTCTTTTGCATTTTCTCCATAATATCTCCCCAGGAAACATCTCCTTCATTTTCTGGCTCACTCTACATCACCATTTCTTTAAGTAAATCATCCCACATTCCTCCCAACTGGAGGGTTTTAATTATACATCCCTCATTTGCTGACTCAACTCCATCAGACAGATTTCTTTGAAAGCTCTCCTCAAAATTCTCACACATTCTTCAGTCTTGATGTTTGCTTTCTCCTCCATTCCTTACCACTCCATCACCTTCTTCTCTCTCTCCATCTGCCTTTTCTCTGGGTCACCTCTGTGCCTAGAATGGAAACAGGAAGTGCTCCTGCAAAATGGGTTCCATTTGCAATAATGATGAATAGGGAAGTTCCCTGATCACCTGGCCAAATTTTACTTTGTAGTATAAATACCACATCAGGTGTTCCCTTAGAGGAGTCTACCACTCTAGTGGGACTAAGCCAGTCAGCAAAGGACAAATAATTAAAATTTGTCATGTTAAGAAGGTGACTGTGATGAAATAAATTGCATAATTTTCATATACAGCCTGGCTCAAAAATTCAGAAATGTAAATGCAGCAAACATAAGTAACAATTTAAGTAAATGTGAATAGTATAGATGGGTATAGTATTCTATTTATCAAATGAGGATCTCTAGCTAACAAAGTTTGTGGATGACTGTAAGCTTGGAGTCCTCATCAAGTCCCCTTCTGACATATAGACACTCCAAAAAGAGCATACACTTGTCTCTAGCTGGTGTACAAAATTGGGATTAAATTCAACACCAAATAGTTCAGCATTGTAGCATTTGGTAAGCACTTCCAAGTGTCATCTTATACTACAGATTATATACCACTTCAAAATGAAAACATAGTGACAGACCTAGGTATTTGGGTGGCTATGTCCCTGATATTTGACCATCACATTCCAATGGCAGTTAGAAAATTCCTTCACCTTGCTCAACCCATAGCAAAAGGTATTTCAACTAGATCAAACAAAGTCCTCACCTCCTTGTACTTTGCATTGATTAGACCCATCACTGAGTACAATTCCTCTTTTGGTATGTACCTCGCTAAACATATCAAGCAATTGAAAAGATCCCAGAGAGACAATCATAGGCTTAAAAGACCTAAGCTATCAAGAAAGGTTGGAGTCTTTATCTATATATTCAGTATCACATGGACTGTCTGATGGAATCTGTGATTTGCTTATAGGGCTATAAGAGATCACATTGCCTGTGAACTCTTACACCTTCATAAGTCAAATAGCCCAGCTAAGGGTGGGGCCAGAGATCTAATTCTACTCAAATAAATAAATAAATCAGACAGGGTGGAGGGATAGATTTCTCATGAAGTGCCCATCCCTTCTCTAGAACAAATGTTCTGTCTAAATTAAGCAGTGTGATACACTGTCTAGTTATTGAAAGGAAATGGACAGTTGGATGAGTATTCATAAATTCACACTTGGTAAGATTGGACTGGCCTTCCCTGGAAAGGAAGGCAAGCCCAGAGCTGACTTAGCTACAGCTCTGCCAAGAAATCTTTGAAAAGGGAGGCAAGGCCATTGAGTGGGCACTGGTAGGGTGGAAATTGCACTATGGCTCAGTTGCCTTGTAACTCGTATGATCCCATGATACTATTGTTTGCAACATTTGCAACAGCACTATGAATGACTAACACTGAATTTAACAATTGCAATGAAAATACCACAGTACAGTGTAGTTGGAAAGAAATCCAAATGGTTTCCCAGTGTTGGGTGAAGGGGTAGCCACCCCATTTGTAAATTGTAGAAAAAGTGTTGCTGAGTCCCTGCAAGTAGTCTTTATAAACATTTACTCATCCATACTCTCAGTCATGGTACTTAAGTGTCATTTCATTAGTCAGTGGTTCAATCTGTGTTATAGGGAGAGACAGCCAATTAGTTCATAAGTTCATAGGTGTTTACTAGGCTAATGGCCACAAGGGTCGTTTTAAGGCTACCCATGCATCCCAAATCTCTTACAAGTTCTGGTACCCTTGATAAGTGTAAGCAGGGGCTTGGGAGTACAAGCAGGGGCCTGGGAGATGAACCATTTACAGGCTGTCTGTGTCCATTAGAGACATATTTGACAAACCAGGGATGAATTTCCTGTTCCCCATCCAATTGTCAAAGTTCAAGTGTCTGCAAGGTTGAAAGCAGTTTTGGCAATCAGTTATACAGCCACGATTGAGATTGTGGCTGCTTAAGTGGTTTGAAAGACTATGACTGTTTGCAGCGTGTGTGTGTGTGTGTGTGTGTGTGTGTGTGTGTGTGTGTGTGTGTGTGTGTGTGTGTGTGTGTGTGTGTGTGTGTGTGTGTGTGTGTGTGTGTGTGTGTGTGTGTGTGTGTGTGTGTGTGTGTGTGTGTGTGTAGGCATGTGTGAAATTTCCAAGTGTACCAGCTGACCTAACTATATCTCTACCAGAAAGTCTTACACTATGCTACTCCAAGTTTTAGGAGTAATTAAAGGGGGGGTAAAGTACATTCATTGATAAGGATATTTGCAACCATCTCCATTCTTCATGTGCTAGATGAGGTCTCAGCACTCTGAGTGGTATAACTGACAGTGTTCATTGGTGATATGTAGTATAAACTGCAATTGCTACTCTGCAATTTTTTATCTAACGCACTCTTACAGTGCGTGATGCTTACTTTAAAGTGTGAATCAGCATGGTGTCCAGATGAAGCATGTTTGGTCTGTGTGTGTGTGTGTGTGTGTGTGTGTGTGTGTGTGTGTGTGTGTGTGTGTGTGTGTGTGTGTGTGTGTGTGTGTTCACACACATAGCTATTTGTGTATTTTATATATATATATATATATATATATATATATATATACACACACACATACATACATACATACATATATTTGTTTAGGGTGGCTGGTCCAACAACCACACCATTGACATGTGTGGTTGACACTATTTCATTGACTGAAATGTGGTTGACAGGTTTGTGAGAAAGACAGTCCCTAGGTAGGGGAATATTTCATTTCCCCACGGACTGTTTTATCTTTGAGTTAGTATATCTAATTAGCATTTGGGTTAGCTCCCTCTGGGATAATCCTTAGAGCATGCACAGAACCTTTCAATGTTATATGTTTCGATATAAATACATTGATATTCTGATCATCAATGTTGTGGTCGTTCAACCAGATGCCCTACATATGTATCTATATCAATATACATAGATATATGTATCTCTCTCCCTCTGTACACACGAAAAACACACACACACACACACACACACACACACATATATATATATATATATATATATATATATATATATATATAGATATAGATATATACACACACACACATAAATATTTATATATGCACATAAACACGTGTATATGTGTGTGCATATGTGTACTTACAACAATAATGAAAGCAAAGCCAACATACACTGCATTAGTGTGTTAGACTATCTGCATTATCAGTGTTACATGTGGCATGCATATCGCATATAAACACTATTACTTTGCCTGAGAAAGCTGGAAGTAATCTTGTATGTCAAGAAATGAGACACTTGCCTCTCTCATTACTCCAAAATACAGAGCATTGT
Organism: Protopterus annectens; assembly: GCF_019279795.1. Lineage (NCBI taxonomy): Eukaryota > Metazoa > Chordata > Ceratodontiformes > Protopteridae > Protopterus > Protopterus annectens. The sequence goes on along the minus strand of NC_056733.1, from coordinate 1,269,630,949 downwards.
AGCAAAAAAACTTTCTAGAACCTCATCAGTTCTTACAATATACAAAGTAAAAGGCCTTTATTATGTAAAGGCTATTAACTAGTATTTTAAATTATATGTAGGGTGGTTTGTAGACCAGTAGAGAAAGCTAATGATGAGGTGGTCAGGAACAAAGGTTAATATATCAGGGCTGAAGGACCAATGTGGCTAATATACACAGAATTATTTCTGAAGCAAGATTTTGTGGTTAAATGTACTCATATAAGAGACTAATATGATATATGAGGGAGCTTGTTATGTATTTCAAAGTCAAAGTTATAAACACAGTAAGACCTAACTAGTGTAGGATAGTTTAGTATTATTGAACAAGTTTTTTCTGGCACCTGGATGTAGATCTGAAATAGTAGAACCTGGTATACAAAATGCTTAGTTAGACAAGTGGAGGACAGTATTAAGATATTACTGGGAGCCAGTCTGTTCTAGTATACGTGCCTCATCCTTCTGATTTAAAATTTCAGTGGTCATTAGACTGAATCTATCCACAATCACTTTTCCCCATGGGGATAGGGTGCCACTTCAACAATGACAATCATGTATGGCAGATGTTCACACTGCACCAGGTGGCTAACCCTGCTGTGGTTGTTCTTTCATACCAGACATTCATGCACACTCTCACACCTATGGCCAGTTTAGAGTATCCATTCCACCTACTGCATGCTTTTGTAATGTGGGAGGAAATTGTAGTAGGCAGAGAAACTCAGGGAAACAAAATATGGATGTATAGAGTCCACACAGAAGGTGCCCCAGTCAAGAATCAAACTGGGGAACCTTTTGTTGTCAGGCAACAGCACTACCTGCTGTACCACTGTGCCACCCCATGGTCATTAGACTGAATGATTTGGAAAGTAAAAATATCAACATCACAATCACAGAATCTCCCAAATACAACTTGGGGGAAGAAAGTCCCTCAACCACAATGCAAAGCCTGTGCCCACACATACCCAGTACTTAATTATTCTAGTTTCAAGGCTGATCAACCTTCGTTAAATAAGGCACTGCTTTTTCATAAGATTGGATGATACCTGAGTTAGAAACCATTTTGGACTTTTAGTCATTTTTTTCATTTATTTATCCTTTATAGACCAGATTTTCAGGGGGAGGGCTGAGATGGTATTTATACTACTAGGAGAAATGTTGCTAGGGAATTCCCCTAAACTTTCCAATTGGTGCCATGGGATCTTTTACATTTGCCTGAGCTATTACCAACTCAGGCAGATGGGGGGCTCAGTTTAACACCTCATCTGAAGGATAAACACTCCGGAGTTCAGCACCCCCTTATGTTGCACTGTAGTGTCAGTAATCAATCTCCCTGCATGGGAATAGAACCCACAGCCATCTGCACCTAAGGCAAGTGTACCATCTGTTGATCCACTGACAATTCAATGTAAAACTATAATTTCCTCTAATAATCAGCATGATTTGGATGGGAACTGTGATCCATTTGAGTTTACTGATAAAAGAACTGGATATGGTGTACATTAATACAACTGATTCAGAGTATTGACATCTACTTAACAGAGGTAAAAACTATTGTCAAGGGATTTTGGCTGACCGAGTTCACAGATGACTGCAAACTGGGAACTATCATAGATTATTCCCGTGACACAAACATCTTACAAAAGGTTCTAACACAGATAAATGACTGGTACCAAAGTCATGGATTAAAACTCAATGCCATTAAATGCATTATAGCATCTTTTGAGAAAACTACCAGCCAGGCTAATTACTCCATCTGTAAGACACCCCTAAGAGTTGGCCTGGTAGTCAGGGATCTAGAAACATACGTAATCTGGTCTTTGACCACCATGTGTCTAATATATTAAGAAAATCATGCATGGCATGCAGGGCATGGCATCTAGGTCCAAGAAAGTCATAGTACCACTTTATTTGGCCCTTATCTGACCCATCATTGTGCATAATGATCCCTTCATCATATACCTGACCAGACACATGCAACAGTTGGTGCACCCACAAAAGTTCCTTACCAGGAGAATCCAGGGTATAAACATGTTGTCCTATACGGTACACCTTAAACCCCTAGCTGTATACTTGGTCTCCTACAGGTTACTGACAGGTGATGTATGCCTTGCCTGGCATACAAGGCATCCTTGGATCCAGCACTGATGGACCTTTTGCACATCTGCAAAATAAACAGCATCAGGACCACTAGATCCAAGGATTTAAATTTTGCTTGTGACATAAATAGGACATGTTGGTGAGACAAATATGTTTCTCAGAGGATGTCCATGCTCTGGAAGAAGATCCCATTTATCTAAAACAGAGTCCATCTCTAACCCTATTTAAGTATTGACCAATGGATGGGAAATTCAAAAATCACTGAGTTTGGCCCCAATGTTTGTGATAAACAGAAGCAGACAGTAATGCCCAAACTAACATACCCTCTCTAGAAACTTCCTAACATACCCCTCTCCTAATAAATGCCCCTGATGTATAGGGACACAACTGGGTTGAGTTACACAGCTAGGCTTATAAAGGCCCTGGTGGTCATTAGCTGACCATATACATATGAACCTATGAACCTATCAGTCCATTGCACTGAGAAGAATACTATGTACAAGGTGAGCAAAAAGCTCTATCTTGGCCGTAAATGGCCTGTCTCACATGAGAAGAGATGTTGAATTTTACTATATGTTTTAAATTATGAGACATGTTTTGCCTCAGAAAGACCAACATCATTTAAGGAAAGAGCGAAGGTCAAACATTCCATCAGGTATCATTAGCTACAACTCTGTATTAAGAACTCAGGGCTCTTTGGTTTCATGATATTATGCCCAACAGGAGATCATTATTCCTTTAGTACTGATTGTCATTCATCTGGTGGAAAACTTGCTACTGATTAGATTTAAGTCATTTTTATATCTGGTGGAAAGCTTGCTATTGATTAGATTTAAATAATTTTTAATGTATCAATTGATTGTAATTTGGTATTTCTCTGCTTTTGCAGACACAGAGGGTCAGTGAGTGGTTTGGTAGAATTAAGTGAATGAAGGGGCTGAAAACTCAAATCCAATTCATACCAGTGCTGAACCATTAGAGGCTGTCCTCAGGATAGGTATGGGCAAAGAAATACACTCTTCATTTCCATAATCATAGATTATTTCATAGGGAGGCACACAGAGTGAATTTTAGCTCTTCTTTTCAGAAACAAAATACAGCTGATAAAATCAAAAACAATTTTGGTACAATATAGACCGCCCAATCCAGTAGCAGCTGGTAACTTCAAAGAAGGACTGCAGGAAGCAACTAGAATGGGTGGTGATAACTGGAATGAGGCAGAACTCTGTTGGGGCAAACCGGAGCACTGTTACAATTTTGCATTAGTAACTGCTTATATAGTATTGTTCATGCTAAATTGTATTCCAGAAGCAGTCTTTCTCTTCAGAATACACACCACAGCAATTACCATGACAAAACATGGCTCCTCTAAACAAAAAACTGGTAAGCTCTGACTACATATAGCTACTTACTTAAGTTACACATGCTACACATGTAACACAGAGGATCTACTTCAGGTAACTGAGTTTCTCACAATGACAACACATGAAAGCTAAAGAAAGGGTCAGCCTTTCCTCCACCTCATACTTTATTTTTCTCAGCTCAAGGTAAATTCAACTCTGAGAAATAAACAGTGATCATTTAGTGCATTACCCTTTGTCTGTCGAAGACAGATCTGTGAGTCACTGTGAGGTTAATGTCACACAAGTCTAAAGTAGTATAAGATTTCTTGCAGCTAGGCCTCCCTCCCAGTCATGTACAGTGCTCTATGTAAGATCAGAGGAGTACAGGTCTCAATGGTTAACCCATAGTGGACAGAAAAGCAGGATTCAACAGTTTCATTCCAGAATAACAATTCATTCTAACCACTGAATGCACAACCTCTATTGAAGCTATCTGCATCCCATGAAGAGCCTCACCCCATGGATTCTTGATTGCTTGCAGTAGAGAAAGTTGTCAAAAGGTATCTATAGGTTCATATGAAGTTACTAGGCTAGTGGCCCTAGAGCCTTTACAAGACTAGACAAGTTAATTCCAAGTATACCCATTTGTTCTTTTTTGGGTACTTTGCAGAACAAATTTATGAACACAGTGAATCTGTGATCAGCCCTGGCTACCCCTGTCCATGAGGGACATGAGTATCACATGAAGGGCAAATTTGTGGTCTCCTATCTAATTATCTAGGTTGCTTTTGAAAAGGGTCAGGGAGGAGCTCAGTTTTGCATGAATAGGAAGTCTATTCCCGAAAAGTGTCATCCTGTGATGAAGAAAAGCATGAAACAACAATAAGAGCCCTTCATGACTGGACAGTTCTGTTACTAAAACGTCACACAGTCAGCTGACCAAGTAGGTCATTGGAGTACCTTGAACAGTATTAAATAATAAATAAAGGGCCTGTTGCAAAAAATAACATCAATGACCAGTAATTTGCAGATGAAAAAAATGAAGTATCAGCTCCAGTAACTGTTCAAAATAGAGTGCTACAATAAAATGATAAAAGTAATATATAACACTAGAAATTAATTCATACTGATACTGCTCTAATGTACACTACAATAGATTTGCCTGAAATTGAGCAATAAAGAAAAATAAATAAATACAAAGCAGAAGCAAGTACAGTCCTAAAGAATAGCCTGCAATACTTGACAAATAAGACCGATCGCAGTTTGCTAGTCTATAGAAAAAAGAAGGCATTCCATCTGTTAAACAGATCACAGAAGTGATCAACAGTGCCGGTGAAGGGATTATAGGTTCATAGGTTCATAGGTTCATAGGTTCATACTAGGCTATCTGCCCGAGGGCATTTACAAGCCTAGCCCATAGTTTTGTGGCTTACGCCACCCCTTTAGTATGGGGAACTATACCCATTATTTTGCTGTGCCTCTGTTGAGCAGTGACACTGAGGTAATCCCTGGGGTATATCTGCGATCTCCCATCCATTGGTCAAGATTTCTCTTGAACAAGGCCAGCGAGGTGCTCTGCCTCACATATACCGGAATTTTATTCCACAGCATAGGGAGTCTTTGGGTGATGAATCTATCCCTCCAGCACGTCCTATTAATAGCCGTGTCGAGGTTTAAGTCTCCCGCCCTTGTGGCTCTGACGGATCTAGATTTTTTGAGGTGAAGCATATTCATCAAATCTGGGTTTGACATGGCCTTGTATGTTAGGCAAAGGTCACCTCTGAGCAAGCGTGCGACTGAATAGAGCTGGAGTTCTTTCAGTCGGGCAGCATAGGACAGATGTTTGAGACCCTTTATCGCTTTTGGTGAGGAACTTTGTGGCCTCTCCAGCTGCTGCAAGTGTCGGGTCAGATACATTCCGAATGGGGCATTGTACTCAATCATTGGTCTGATGAGTGATGAGTATAGGGAGACTATGACCTCCCTTGATCTAGATGAGAATCCCTTCATGATAAGGTGGGCAATGTAGAAGGTCTTCCTAACTACTTTAGCTACATGGGTGTCGAATGACAGACTACTATCAACCTGGGTCCCCAGGTCCCTGATAACTTCTTCTGTACTCAGTGGATTGCCACCTATTTGGTAGCTAGGGGTAACCTTGTTTTTCCCGAAGGGTATGACTATGCATTTTTTGGCATTTAACTTTAGGCCATGGCTCTGGCACCAGTTATCCGTTTCTATGAGACCCTTCTGAAGGATATCTGTGTCAGATGTGTTTTCTACTATGGCCAGTTTGCAGTCATCTGCAAACTTTGTCAGCCATAACCCTCCTGTGTTTGCTTGTACTTCGGAAAAGTAGATGCCAAACAAGAGTGGGCCCAGGACTGAGCCCTGTGGTACACCACTTGTGACAGGCTTTGAGTCTGACATGGCGCCAGCAACTCTGACCCTGTGGGTTCTGTCACTCAGCCAATTTGCAACCCATCTTGTGATGTATGGGTTAACATTTAAGCTGATGAGTTTTTCAATGATACCCGAGTGGGGTATTGTATCAAAGGCCTTCGCCAGATCGAGGTAGGCTGTATGGACTGCCTTTCCTCATCAATGGCTTTGGTGACTGTTTCAAAAGTCAACCAAGTTTAGAAGGCATGATCTGCCTTTGACAAAGCCAAACTGGGATGGATCCAAAGTCTGCAAATTCCCTATGTCTTTATTTATGAGGTCCATTATGATCCTCTCCATGGCTTTGCAGATAAGGCTTGTCAAGCTAATGGGCGGTAATTTCCAGGGTCGGTGGAGGCACCGCCTTTGTGAAGTGGGACCACAGTTGCAGTGCACCACTCCTGGAGTGCGTATCCAGAGGTAAGACTATGATTAAACAGCTGTCCTAGCTGTGGGTTTAATTCCTCGTTGAGTTCGTGGAGCACACAGCCGGGGACACCATCAGGTCCCATGGATGCTGTGTTTTTGCTTTGGAGAGAGCAGTTCTCACTTGGGCGTTGGAGATGTTTGGGGGCTGCAATCGCTTGGTATAGATATCTCTCCTTTTGGGGAGGGGAGTTTGCACTGAACCTGTCAGCCAGTATGTTGGCAATGTCTGTAGGATCAGTAATCTTCACATCATTTTGAACTAGTTCTGAGCATATCTGGGAGTTTCCTCCCAGGTTTCTAACATAGCTAAAGAAGGCCTTATGATTGTCTTTTGAGTCTTTAGCTATTTTTCTCTCAAAATTTGCTTTGGATGATTTTATGAGAGCTCTTAGTTTTTACTTATAGTGATCAAGGGTGTCTTACCTTTTAAGGATTTTGCTCTATCTTGTAGTAGCTTCCTCCTTTTGTTGTAGAGTTTGTTTATGGCTGGGGTCCACCAGAGTGGACGCTTGCCTTTGGTACAAAGAGTCTTTGTTTTGCTTGGGATTGCCTTATCCATGCAGTCCTGCAGGTGCTGGTAGAAGGCATTTGTAAGTGATTCAGCGGCTTGAGTACTGTTTTCCGTCGGCTCGGGGCCTTAAAGGAGACCACACTAGTCTTTAGAAGTGTGAAGTCGGCTTCGAGAAGTTCTTTACTGTGGTCTTTTTATTTCAGGTGGGGTGGGATGAGGACCTCCAGCGAGATTAGTTTGTGATCTGATCTCACCAGTGAGGGGTATACTTCGGTGTTGAACATTGTGCTCCCATGTTCGTGATGATGAGATCAAGTATGTTTTCTCCTCTTGTGGGGATGGTGACTAGTTGTTCCATGGCATTTGAGTTTATGAATTCCAGGAACTTTTGGGCTAGGGTGTTTGGGCTTGAGTAGTGTTCCCAGTCTATATTAGGGTAATTGAAGTCACCTAGTATGATGGTGTTTGGTGATACATTTATCCCCTCTAGTGTTTTCAGGAAGGCCATGTGAGGTTCCTGAGTTTGTGAGGGTGGCCTGTAACATGCTACAATTTGCAGAGCAGTCTTGCCTATGGTTAATTGCACCTGGATGGTCTCCGATGCATCGTGCGTTGCCACCAGTCTTGAGGTGTGGGTGTCTTTGATGAATATGGATACCCTCCTTTCTTGGTATTGTCCGGATTTTGGGGCGGAACGCATGATAAGAGGTAAAACCTGATAGTGCTGGGGTGCTCTCAGGAGCCTTGAACCAGGTTTCTGTCACTGCACAGACATCGATGTTCTCCATACTGAGAAGGGCCTCGAGTGCGTGCATTTTGAGATTTAGACTTCTGGCATTGAGCAGCATTACCCTTAGTTTTTTCCTTTTTGTGTTCTAGGGTGGTAGGTTTAGAATTTGAGCCTTGCCTAAAAGGCACTATGGGGTGGCAAGAGCCTTTGCCAATATCCGGAATCCCAGGGTGACAGGTGCAAGCCGTCCCTTGAAGCAGCGTGGCTTGTCCAGCATGTCATCCCAGGCAGACAGACATTGGATCCCCTTTGAATGACACCAGAGTTTAAGCCAATTGTTAAAGCTGATCATCTTATCTCTGTATTGTGGCATCATTCTTGGTGAAGGTAGGATACTGCTCAAGGTCAGGGTCATACCTGCCTGGGCTACATAATCAGAGAGCTCCTCAATGTCTCTTTTCATGTAGTCCAAGGAGGTACGTCTCAGGTCGTTTACACCAGCGTGGACAATGACTGAGTCATATTTGTACCTGCTGTTGAGAGACCTGAGTGCTTGCGTTATGTGGCGGATTCTAGCGCCCGACAGACAGCTTACTGTGACCTTCTCCTTACTCAGTCTGGTGAGCGGGACGACAGTGTGTCTGACTATGGAGTCACCAATGACTAGTGTGTCTGGCATTGTGTTTGGCCTTAAGGGCTGTGACTGTTTGACACTCTGACTGTGAGGTCTATGTGTTGCAGGTGTTGTGTTCTGAGGTGGTGGTTGTTTGGGTGTCTGCTTTGGTGGCCTCTGCTGTTTTGGTAGATTTTTGATCAGAGCCGAAAGTATGTCTTTGTGTGTTTATGTGTATGATTTGAGGTTGTGATGGTACTATGTGAGACTGGGTCTATAGTGTGTGTGGTAACCTTCTCCTCCTGACTGGTCTTGCCAGTCCTATGTTGAGAGAGCTCAGCCTCCAGTTTGGCCGTATAGTTGCATCTCTCGCATGTATTTGTGTTTTGTGGGAGGAGGAGAGGGTTGTCTGTGTACATGAGGCAATTGTAACATTGCCTCAGTATTCCCAGGTTCACCAGCTGAGCAGGAGAGGACACTAGCAACTGATCCCTCGACATGCTAGAAGGACTAGACAAAAACTTTAAAAGAGATTCCGGGGGACGTGAGTGACCGAGAAATGGGGGTTTGCCTTTTGGGGTGCTATCTATAAGAGTGCCGTATCAAGGTAATAAGTACTGTAGGAGCAAGTGCTAGGTTTAACAGATAGAGAAAAGTCTACTTGGAGTCAAGTAGAGATGATCTTTTTAGGTATTAGAGAAAGTGCTAGTAACAGGGATGCTTAAAGGTAAGATTGAAAAGAATGCACTCTGCAGTGTGCACTAGAGAAGTTAGATATGAAAGTAGGTAACTTGAGTTTTACCTGTTTAAAAAGTTAAGGTTTAGTGGAGAGTTACTATTTTTAAAACAGCAAGATGGACTGAAAGGGGTGGTTACTTTTGTATTTTGGTACTATGAAATACTGTAGGATGGCCAATAAATTTAAATAATTGAAGGGGTGGGATTTCAAAAGTGATGGTTTTGTGATTACTCACATAAGCCAGTGAAAGTAGAGAGAAATGAGATATATGGTCAGATTAACATAAGAGGCGGGCAACTAGAAAGACAGTGGTATTTAACAAGACAACTTAAATGGGTGGAAGGGAGGGGAAAAATTCTGCCTGACTCAGAACAGAGAGAGCTGTGGTCTCTTTTGAAGTTTTAATATGCTGTTAAACAGAATGCAAGCAAAACACAAGGTAAAGAAAACAAACTACAGTATTCAAAATATAGAAAGGCAATACAGAAATACAAAAAATAACAGCAAACTAACCTTTCCTTCACAGCAAAGTGTAGCAGAGTCTGGATGAGCCTTTCTGGTAAACTGGATACTATGCATATCTGTATGACCTAGTATAAATGAAGGCAATTTGAATAAAAATGCATAGAACTATAAACATCAAAGACTGCCTTGTGGGAAAATGCCAGATCTTGGTACAAACAGAATCTGCACCACTGGTCCGTATCACAGCCAGCACCTCTAGTTCAAACAGAGTATCCAGGTCACGAGAGCAAATAGCTATCAGCTGCCTAGGAAAAATTGTATGAGTTACTTATTAAATAGTAGGGAGTATAAAATTGTATGAGTTACTTATTAAATAATAGGGAGTATAAAATGGTATGAGTTACTTACTAAATAATAGGGAGTATAAAATGGTATGAGTTACTAAATAATAGGGAGTATATATTCTGATGCCTGCAACTCACAAAACTAAGCTCCACAATTTAGGGACAGATGTTCGAATATTGAGTACACATGCTGAGGAAAAACTGTTATTCTTAATTCCTACCAAGCAACTATTCTGGAAACAGAGAAATAAAGTACACATTCCAGCACTTCACTCTACAGAAATGTGAATGGTACACAGTTGCTACAGGAACCACTAAGAAGCCACAGAAAGCTGTAGTTGCAAGGCAGTTAAAGGAAGGCAGAGAATGGAACAGGGCTGTAAAATCCAGCAAACTTAGTTTAAATACTATGGCTAGCAGAAAATAAAGCAGCAAGCGCAAGGGAGTGAGTGAGGACTGATTTCCAGCCATTAACAGCAACAGCTTGATTTTAGAAGCACAGATACTGGAAAACTGTTCATAGACTGCACTAATGCACCACAAGAAAACTTATATTTTCAGGCCAGTCAAGTCAGTAGCAAGTATCGGCCAATAAATAGACAAATGAATATCAGACCAACTAGTTACTACGACTGGTTTGTGAATAACAAATCCACCTCTGTGAGGTAAAGTCTGTCTAGCGAGGAAGAATACTTACTGTCTGCATTTGTGGTCATTTATCAGGTTCATCATGCATCTAAAATAAGTAAATATCAAAACCAATGAAATGGTGTCAATTTATCGAGCTCAATACCCCCAAAGGTATTAATTCTCAAAAATCTGACCTCACTATAGTGGTTCAGTATGAAAAGAAACATTATCTCCATTTATATACACATATGGTAATATTGAACCTGCTATAAGGCTGTCTTTTGACCTTGTGCTGAATAGCATGTGAGTGAGTATGGCAAAAAAATAAATAAAAACAATAAAAAAAGGCAGGCCTGCTCCTGCATTTTGTGATTTGTACACATTAATCTGCCATTTTAAGGACCTAAACAAGTGGGAAGTGTGGGCTTATACTAGTACACAAAAATGTCAACCTTTTACCTAAATGTATTGCTAAAAGTAATGCAATAAATGATAGGGACCCCAACTAGCTTCTTATCAAAATCAGGTCAAGTCTGTTTGTCTTTTCGGCTTTTCCTGGTTAGGGATAGCCACAGCAGAACTCCGGTCCGCTAATGATTGGCAGTCGATTTTTATGGTGCCGAGTTGCCAGCCCAACGCCCAACCTTCAACTATGGCACGCCCATTCACGCATGTCTTTCGGAGGCCACTCGACCGCAGGGAGAACATGCAGACTCCAAATCCTGTCAAGTAACAATTTTAAAATATATATCTCATTTATCTACATTTCATTAACAGTGTCTGAAGCATTACTAAAATACTGACCAATCCGGTGAAACACCATAAGCTTGTTATACTCGGAGGTATTTAGGAGATATTTTTTTCTAGACTAGAATAGTCAATTACAATGAAAACTCAGTAGGTTTTCTATACCTTCTATCCAACACAGCTGGTTCTAGAAGGAAGTGAACAACTAGGCAACATCAATTTTAATTATACAACAGCTGTAATAACAACTGGCATACCCTGGAATATTAAATCTCTTAATATGCTCCCCAACTCTCTAGGTGAGCACAATCCTTTCAACTTCACCAGGTCTCTTAAACTATATCAGTTCCCCCAGTATAGCTCACAATAGGGCTGAATCTCTGAGTTTGTTTTGAATACTGAACTGAACCTTATATACTGGCCACCAGTATACAGTGTTACTGACTTCTCTAATGTGACTAATATTTCCTTATATTGGTATGAGTGCAAGGCAAACTTTTCCTAGTTAAATTGAAAACCTCCCTGGCTTACATCAGAATTATGTCAAAAATGAAAAAGAGGGATACAGCTTGGAAATCATGGAAAATGGGCCCAATGAATTCTACTGAATAAACTACTTAGCATATAAAAAATAGGCTTAATACAATGAAGCAAAGGTTTTGAACCACAGTACAGCACAATTAGCATGTTTTAGACAGCCACACCATTTCTGGTAAAAAGTATCTAGCCTCATCTAAACCATTCACAAACAAAATTCCTGTAACAGGATCAGCACTGACAAATTAAATGAACTAAATCAAAATATATGCCTGAAAACCCAACACATAAATTATTTTCTAACATTTTCCCACCAGCCTCTTAAAAATTCTCCTTGACAATCTTTAAATAAGCAAATTTACCCACTGATGTATAAACTGGGATATGTCATACTATGAAAACTGTTATCCTGTCACTCTTCTTAAAACCTATGCCACAACAATTCAAACAAGCAATTATCCACCGTCTTCCACAAATCCTCATACCTAAGACAGCTAATGATTTATGTTAGACCTATACAAAAAAAGACTCAATTGGCAAAATTGTTTAAAATCTGATTGTAGATCAGCTTTTTGAGTACATATAGAAATATTACATGGTTGTGCATAGACAACCTACAATTATTTTATGGCTAACTAGAACTTGCTAACAGCAATGTGCATTACAAATAAAACATGGGAAATGGCCTACTAATAGGCTAATAGGGACCATATTTATAGATCTTAGAAGAGCATTTGAACAATCATGCTATACCTCTACAAAACTCCAATACTCCAGTTTCTCCCCTGCAGTTTGCTGTTGGTTTGCAAATTACTTAAGGAATAGATATTTTGAAGTTTATTCTAATGGAATGCAGACATGAATAGGCAACCTTAAAACAAGAGCTCTAATAAGAGTCAGTCCAAAGTTCTTTGTTATTCTCACACTTTATCAATGATCTCTCTTGTGTATTACCAGGCATAAACGGCTTATTATATGGAGATGATATTGTTATCACTAGATCAGTCAAGTGTTCCTTCCTATAAGATCAACACTGAACTCCAGAATTGTCTGAAACTCATGTAGAACTTGCTGCAGAGTAACAAACACTCCTGTAATGTTCAAAATTCTATGCTTATGCTGCTGGGAAGACCCCCACAGACTTGACAAATATACCCTAGTTCTCTAATCCACTAGATAAGAAAAACATGATTGTAACATCTCAGCAGAAATACCTAGGCTTGCACCTAGATTGGGGTATTAATTTGTTCATTAATTTCTTCACCCACACAAAAAACAATCACAAAGCATTCTAAACCATCTAAAAGTAGGTTATGAAGACTTTCCTTTTTTTTACATCTGAATCTACGCATATGATAGCTATTAATTTTCTTCTGCCAAAGACTGGATGTGCATTGCCTTTAATCACCTTACTGTCATCACAGATCTCCATGGTGTGGCAAAAAACTGAAAATAAAATATTAAGCATTATACATACAGCAAACTTGCTATCGAATAAACTGAGTTTTAAATGAATTCATGAGAACTAATGACCATCACTTAGAATAAACTTCAAATAAGGAGCAGCCTTGCTCCCTCAGAAGCCCACCAAGTGGAGCACTATGGCCACCCTTCACACTTGGAGTTACTGAGAAATCCTTTGCTAAAATCACCTCAGAACATTCTCACAGATATTATTATTAGTATAAATAACTGTAAGTTGTTTATAAAATTTCTGAAAACAAGCAAGTAACTGTGTTTGTTTTCAAAACTCAGATTAATTTCATGTTGTAGCCAAGCTTCAAAACCTACAGCAATGCTCACTGAGTAAGCAAAGTTAAATTATTGGGATATATTCCTATATAAGTATGTAAATTAAGCAATCAATAATCCTATAAATATTAACATGTTTGAAAAGCTAAGATTGGTATTCATAATGTCATCTAATACCATCTAACAGGAAATTATCTTTCAAGAGGCTATAGAAAATTGTTCAGCTAACCTAAATCATGTGAATTATTTTGATGTTTACTACCTTATTATGGTGCCTAAACTATATGCCTTGTTGTTACAGTAGACTGTATTGAATACATTTTTGTACTTTATTTTCTTTATGGCCCAGACCATGCCTGAAAAGGCTCTTTGGACCAGTGCACCAACCCAGTTAACAAACATCAAATTAAAGTAAAAACACATGAAAAATAAATATCACATTACATTTTATTACCGGTTTTGCTGGGGTTTATTGGTATAGATTATTACCTGCCTTACTGTAAATCCTTTGTATATCTACTTCTTTTACAAGTTTTCATGTAGGTCTCCTGTGTTCTTCTGACATCCAGAACCCTGACACATCAAAACAGATTAAGAATAAAACCAAGCTTCCAAAATAAATGTCAGGCTAAATGTCTCATAGCAAGTGTAGCTTAACTTATAGCAGTAAACTGTATCTAGTTTTGTCAAGGTTTTCTGTTCACTCACTCAATTTCAATTGAAGCAAATATAATTTACTCTTCCTTGGCGGGGGGGGGATTCAGAAAGGTACCGTGATGTGTACACAGGTATTCAGCAAAGGCCCTAACATGGTGCTATTCACTGCACTAGCATGGCTCTGTTGAATGCAATACCGGAAGACATCCAGAAATGTATTATTTAGTTATTTATTGATACTTGTTTACCTGAAAAGGCCAACTGGGTCACAAGACCCCATTTTCATTGGAGGCCTGGGGAGAAAAGTTCCATTTAACAGAGAAAATAAAAAAAATTTAACACATTGGATAATCAACAGCTGAAAATTATACATTTAAAAATAATCAACAATATTGTAAGGCATAGACATATACTAAAAATATATTACGAAGAGAACATAGAGAAAAAACAAAGTAAAACACTATATTTAATGTTGGAGAGCATCCTTTTGGCAGTTTATAGCAGTAGTAAGCAAAATGTGTAATAATCTTAGTTCAATTGTAAATATAAAAAGTGAGAGAGATTAGGATAGATTAGTATAAATGGGGAGGAGGTGAGAGAAAGACGTTATGTAAAGTGGTAGAGAGGGTAAGATAGCCAGGTGAAGATGAGGAACTGATGATGGGTAGAGAATCTGTACAGATAGAGGTGAAGAAAAGTAGACCAGATTTATGTTCAACCGGAGGTATAGCATGAGCAGAGCCATGAGTTTGATAGATGGCCTTTCATAAGATGTTTGAAGGAAGGATGGTAAGTTACATTTCTAATAACCTGTAGAACAAAATTCCATTTTTTGGCAGCAAAGTAGGAGGAAAGGCTATTTCCAACTGCTTTTTGAGGTTAATAGATGGTGAGAAGTAATCATTAGAACAAAGAGGTCTGTTTGGGAGATAGGAAGGAAGAATAGAGCTTAGTGCAGGACAGGCATGGTATTTATAAATGATGTTGTGAGCAGTATCTAGTTGTACGAAGTCCAGGGAGTGTGGTAGTTCAAGCCAGTTCAAACTATTAAGGGCCTTGCAGTGATGTGTATAGCATTGTTTTTTGGCAGCAAATTTAGCAACTTGGCTGTAGCATATTTTAAGTTTAGTTTTAACAGATACCTGCAAGTTGGTAAAGACTGAGGCACCATATAAGAGTGAAGGAAGGAGGTAAACACTAGGATAGTTTTAGCAGAGGTAATAAGAAAGATTTTATATCTATAAAGCATGCCAAGTTTCTAGTTGTTTTTTCTTGTGTGTTATTTTGAATGTGGAGTTCAAATCTAAGGTTGTCATCAATTGCCACAGCAAGCAGTTTTGTAGAGATACAACTTTTATCTCTGCATTATTAAGTGAGAAGATTCTGAAGCTGGACTTCTCCTTCAGGTGTGCTTTGGGGAGGGATAGAAGTAGTTTTGTTTTTTGAGGGGTTGAGTAATAATTGGGGATTGTGAAACCAGTTTCAAACAGAGGTGAAGGCTTCTTGTATGATTTCAAGAAGATGTGCCAGAGTCAGATGAACATATTAGTGTCAAATCATCTGCATACTGTATAAGTGATGGTGGCCTAAAAGTGTTACAGAGATCATTAATGAAAATGTTAAATAGAAGTGGACCGAGACTTGAGCCTTGGGGTACACCAGTGGTAATATGGAGGTAAGGAGAGAAAGTATGTTGCCATCTAACAGTTTGCTGTCTGTCAGATAGGTAGTTTTTAAACCATTGTAGTAAAGGAGGGGATAGGCTGAGATGGTGCAGGTGGTGAAGGAGTTTGCTATGTTTGTAAGCCAAAGACCTTAACCATCATGCCAACCCCCCCATATATATATATATTTTTTTTTGGTATCACAGGCTTTGGACAGCTCCAGAAATATTTCTTGTTTGTATTATCTAAAAAGGATAATACTGCAGTCGTTGTACTATGCCCAGGGCAGAATTCATGCTGCGTACTGCTTAAAAGCTGTTCTGAGGGGAGATGGTGAAGAAGTTGAATGTGAATACATTTTTCTAGGATTTTTGAGAGAGGGGAGAGAATTGCAATGGGATGAAAGTTAGAACTTCAGTAGAGTTTCCTCCCTTGTTCAGTGGGGCAACATATGATCTTTTCCTAATGGCTAGGACATAAGATTCTTGTATTGATCTATTGATTAAGATAGCTACTGGGTAAGATATGGTTTCTGCTTCCATCTTGAGCTATTCTGGTGGGAGATTGTCGGCAGCTGTGGAACAAGGTTTAAGTTTAGGTAGCAGTTTTTATAGCAGATATTGTTACAAGTTTTAAGATAAAGTTGTTACCATTTGCGGCTAAGGATTATTTAGATTCATCTTTTTCACAGGTTAATGTGGTAAAGGAAGGGGCTGTTTGTAATATGTCATGAGTTTATGTAGGGGAGGGTTATGTGCTGTTGGTCAGGGCAGCAATGATCTCTAGAAGGTATTTACTAAATGTAGTCACTATTTTGAGGGGAAAGCATGTTTGAGAGGTATATGGATCTTTTTCTGAGACAGGATTGAGTGGTGTGTGACTAGAGCACCAAAATAGTTTGGTATCATTTTTATGATCAAGTTATATTTGGTCATAGTATTGTTTCTTATCTTTGTATATTTGTTTTAGCATGACTATGGTGTTCCTTGTATCGCTGAGTTTTGTTTTGTTTTGTTTTGTTTTTTTGCTTTTTTTGTTTGTTTTTTTTTTATTTAGCCACATCCTCCAAGCCTTTTCTCTGGTATGCATAATGTTTTTGGTGAGGGTGGATAGCTAGAGAGAGTTTTTTACTTTTATCCTTTTCATTCATAGAGGGCCAAGATTATTTAGGTTGTTTAAAAACGTATTAAAACTTAAAACTGCATCATCCAATGGGAGAATTTTTAGTATAGACCAGTTGCAGGACCTTAAGATACTGTTAAATAAAGTTTTGTTAAATATTGTGGTGGTATTGGGATGATAAGTATTAAGTTTGTGTGTGTATGCAGGGAGGTCACTTAGGGAATTAGGATAGTTTCCACTTATAGTATATTTATTGAGGTCTGAGACTAAATCCAATCAAGAATCATGGCATTCTTACATTTGTTGTATCTAGTAGGTGTGATTGAAATAGATTTATGCAGGATGAGAGACTATCAGAGGTTACATTTTGCCAGTAAATATTAACATCACCCAGAATGATTTTTCATAACTAATAGTACTAGATGCCCAGAAGAAAGATTATTTGAGTCTTTTTTCACTCAGCTATGTAGTTCAGCATATGTGTTCAACTACTAAACATAACTGTATTATGGGGATCAAGGGTGCAGGAGGGCCAAACCAGGAATTATTGTACATTTAAGTGCCATAAAGGTGCCAGCTTCAATAAGGGGATCAGGGTGGGGGGATGCAGTAGACACTGGGATTCTACATTGGCACCATAATGGCACAGAAGTCAGAAGTTGGAGGGAAATACTAGCTACCAGGGAGTACTCTAAACCCACGTGCCTTAATGGCACTTCTACTAGTACAAGGATTGAGGGATGGATGGAGTGCCACATGGGGAAAGCAGACAATGTACAGGCAGGCAGACAGTTATGGGGACTGTAGTGCATGTGTATGTGTTTGAGTTTGACTGTGTATGTGTGTGTGTGTGTGGGGTGGAGTGGATGTTGGAGGATGCCAATACCTACACTAGTAACAGTTAACTACCATGACATGTAGATAATGGCTGATCTGCACATCGGGGTAGTAACTGCAGTTCAAAACATGCAAATTAGCTGATAATAAGGTCTTTCCTCACTGTGGCTAACATGTTTATGAATTGTAAAATACCAGCCTGTAGGAGGAGGGTCTTTTTAGCACAAACCCTTTAATGAATTCCTAGGTTAGTCTTTCATCTGTTTTTTTGGTTGATGCTGTCCTAAGTCTGACTGATTGATTATCTTAAACATGCCAGTAGATTTCTGTGTCCTTGCTTTGACAACTAAGTTTACTAGTGTTTTATTTTCTAGTTAAGCAACTCCTAGTAGGTGCTGTGATTAGCCATACACCCTGGAAAATGTATTCACATAAGTATATTTATCATTTTGCTGACCAGGTTATTCAGCTGAGCTCATGAAAACTGCACATTTTTAGGGCACTGGGGCAGACATTACAGCAAAATTAAGATGTGACATGCTCAGAGCTACATCATATGCAAGTGGGATGAGATGTGATGTCAAATCCCTAGGTTCACAATGTTACACTTTAACCAGGTTCACTGCAGTTAACAAAAGCCAAACACAGTGAACAGCATCCATATAAGTTTTAAATAACAGATGTTTTTCAACTGCTGAATCTGATTAAATCATAATAAAGGGAGTGTATGAGCAGCAGAAGAGAAAAAGAAAGTTCAGCACAACACAAAAGAGGATTAGCCTGTCAAATAATAAGCTTGTTTAGCTGAAGGATATAGAGTCATCTATATGAAAAAATGTCACAGCAGAAAAACAGATCTCATTTCATCACTCACTGTAATTTATGTTTAGTTTTATATTTAATTCTATCTTGTGTTTTTTCAAGCTTAATTTGGTCTGCACAGTGGGTGAGTTCTAGTAGGAAAATTGCCTAAACCGACTACTCTCAAATACAGTGGTCTGATTGTCTCTACTGCCACTTATACAAATATGCATCCATACACACACACACACACACACACACACACACACACACACACACACACACACACACACACACACACACACATAACACACTTGTTAACTTGTTAAAATACCAACAGTGAAACTAGTATTATCAAGATATGGTAATTTGACTATACACATGCATATACACAGCCTGCCTCTCAAAACACACACACATACATATACACACACACACACACACACACACACACAAACACACACACACACATACACGCATGTTGCATCACATCTGAGAAAGGAACAGAATATTAATTTAAAATAAAAAACGTATTTTAAAACTGAATTCCATATTACTCATTCTGTGAACAACATTCTTTTGTCTTCTTTTTCACCCTAAGTCAGGCTACCTCAGGTACCACAATCACCTGACGTGGCTGTCCAATGAACATGGCTGTAGTTGTACATAGCTACTACAGCTTTGTATTACTTGTGTAGGACTGTGCACAGTTCTCTTGGTTTACCTAAGAAAGATTATGCACTGGTTTCTTATCTGACTTAGATTGTACCATACATGGTACCAGAAAAGTCCCTGTATTGACTTCCTACTTGACATACTACCTGATATCAGTTTGACTTACTATGTAGAATTTGTTGCAGACCCAAACAGGCTTTTATTTACTACACAATGTTGGCTGCTCACAGTTACTGCTCTTGGAATCGATAGCAACACCACTTTTTGTTGCACTGACTTATGTTACATTATTTGGTAGGTTTGCATTTGGCCATGCAGTGTGTGCCAGTATTAAGGCATTGCACTATGCTGTGTAGGTTTAGCATCATGTATTATTGTGGCATAGTGTAATATACTCCTATACTGACTGTAGTGAAGGCTACTCACAATGAATGTGTAAAGTGGTGTAGGGCTTATATGTCATATTGTAGCATACAATAACCTCTGGCAATTCATGGAATGGTGGTAGGAAATTTAACAAAACCTTGTATACAGTTTTGTTTTGCTGAAAACTAAAAGTTCCCAAAGCATGAAGCAACACATATGCAAAAAAAAAAAAAAAACTCCTCTCAGATCATGTGTAATTTATGCAACCTGTGCTGCCATTGTATATACTGGCAACCACATCTGAAGACCACAGCATACTAAGGTGGTATAATGCTTGTAGTGACAGTAATCCCCTATCCCGAGCAGACAGACAGTACTGAACAAAATGCTGGCGCTCATCACAATGTAGCCCATCAAACAACTCCAATACATGGCAAGAAAATTCCTGCTGGTAGCAGAGTCCCATACAGTGCAGACTCATGATCTTGGCCAGCCCCTCCACAATGCAGGTGAGCTCCCACCAATAAGAGCTGACACAGTACCAGATCCGTTCATTACCATAATATGTAATTACCCCAGCATTTCTTACTTATGGAATAACTGTGATTCATTCATGATTCACAATCATTCATGCCGATGACATAGAGCTCTACAGTGAAAAGCAGCTGTGTAGCTACTTTGTAAGGCAAGCTAAAGTAAGCAGCAGTTTATACACTTATTTTGAGTAATGCTTTCAGGCTACACTGAGCTACCATTTGTCCTAAGCATAGGAATGTCTGGTATTCATTATCATGCCACTCACTCCTGGGTGACATTCAAGAAAATATAATAGTGACTGTGAGTCTGTTTCATGGGGAGTGTTGCAGTTCAGTTCTTTGAATGGCAGATATCCCCAGCAGTCCAGGAGTGTACTAAAGGTAGAGCATAGAATGTGCATGTAATTCTGCACAATATCTTTGTGAATTCCAACAAATGTATTTAATGTGATGCGTCATGGGAATCTGAACTACTGCTTGTGTGGCTGTGTGACTATATAGGTTCATAGGTTCATAAGTAGGTATTAGGCTATTAGCCCTAGGGCCTATATAAGCCCAGTCAAATGGCACCTTGGCTTTTGCCACCCAAGAAAATTATTTTCCTGTAACCCTGTCGAGCAGAGCCAGAGAAGTGATCCCCGGGGTGAATTTCCTATCTCCCATTCAATCATCAAGATTTTTCTTGAAGAGTTCTAATGAGGAGCTTTGTTTGATATAGATAGATAGTTTGTTCCAGAGTATGGGAAGTCTCCAGGACAGGAATCTATCCCTCCAGCATGTTTGTTTATTGTGGTGACAAGGTTTAGGTCCCTAGGGCATGTAGCTCAGAGGGATTGGAATTTCTTTAAGTGGAGCATGTCCAACGGCTCTGGGTTTGACATAGCTTTGTATGTTAGGCAGAGATTGCCTCTGAGTAGGCGATATGCGACAGAGTAAAGCTGGAGTTTTTTGAGATGGTCTGCATAGGGCATCTGTTTGAGGCTGGTAATCCTCTTTGTGAGGTATTTATGTGGCCTTTCCAGTTGTTGTAGATGCCTTGTGAGGTACACACCAAAAGGGGTGTTGTACTCTACAATGGGTCTAATGAGTGATGAGTAGAGGGGAACAATGACCTCTTTTTTCCTGGATGAGAAACCTTTTTTGATGAGGTGTGCCATGTAGAAGGATTTCCTGACTACTGCGGTGATGTGATTATCAAAGGAGAGACTAATGTCCACCTGTGTCCCAAGGTCTCTTATCACACTTTTGGTGTTAAGTAGTCCACCACCTATGTGGTAGTTCGTGGGTACAGAGTTTTTAGTAAAAGAGATGACAATGCACTTTTTGGCATTGAGCCTGAAGCCATGGCTTTGACACCAGGCATCTGTCTCAGTGAGGCCCTTTTGTAGGATGTCCACATCGTTAGGAGTTTTGATTATGGCTCCTAGTTTGCAGTCATCTGCGAACTTCATTAGCCAAAGACATTCTGTGTTAGCCTGTACTTCAGAGAAGTAGATACCAAACAGGAGAGGACCCAGGACTGAACCCTGTGGTACTCCACTTGTCACTGGTCTGAAGTTGGATTCAGAGTCTGCTACTTTCACAGCATAGGTTCTGTCAGTGAGCCAGATGGCAACCTATCTTGTGACATAGGTGTCTTGTGACATACGGTCTGCATTTCTTGGATTAAAGCTTGTGTTACAGTTGTTCTTCTTCAGGTAAAGTTACACTATTCTGATCCCCACCCCCAAGTTAAATTGCACTGCTAAGCTATTTTCTACTTGCAGTGCCATAAATCCTATTTATTGTACACTTCATGTTGCTATGGTATTCAAACCTGATTGCTTCACCAAACAATATACTAAGCCTTCTTTTTGTCAGGTATTTTATGAGGCAATAACTCTGAATATACCTGTTATGTTACATTGCATAACTAGTGTTATTTGGTTTCTGCGCCTGATTGTTATATTGCACTGCAACACACTTTATTCTTCTTATTGGGATCTTACTATTTTGTCTTTTTGATGCCCTGGTAAAAGCAACTTTAGGCAGGCAATGACTGATGTTTTGATTGTGTCTGGCTTTGCTTAATTGCACATTTGATGTTTGAATTTGCATAATTATGCACTTAGCTAAGTGATTAACTCCTATTAACTGCCATTCTGGCCATTTTCCCATTTCATTCCTAGCAGTAGCTCCTACATTAACTTTATTGTATTCTAGATCTTTAAATGTGGTAATTATCTGATATTCTGAGACTCGTTAGTAAGAGTCCCTGAACAACAAGACTGAATGACCACAAATACAGATTTACTGTGTCTAAGATTGCCATTTCTCAGCATATTTCCTTTTCTCTGAAGTATGGTGATCTTGGAGTTGGTATATATGAATTTGGGAGTGTGCAGAGCTTCCCTCGCATCACAGGTGTAGTGGGACCTGTCCCCCTGCAAAAAAAAAAAAAAAAAAAAAAAACAAATTTAAAGATATATTGTTTAGACTCTAAATTTCTAACTACCCTTGCTGGACATTATATTTCAGCTGCCATGGAACCCCATTGTGTTCTTACTTCATCTTTGCTATCCCAACACTAGGTACTTTGAAGCAGTGTAACAACAGCCTTATATACACTGACAACCAGTTGTTGCTGTTACTATTTACATAGATAACCATATCTACTTGAACTGGAGGTTGATCTCTTTAGAAAAAAAAAAATCAGTGTACACCCTTCTCCCATTACCTTGCTACCCAACAGTACTGCAAAGACTACCTATCCATAGGTACTGAAGAAAACTTTATGTAATCCTTGCAGGGAATTCATAAGTAGATGCAGACGTCAGTCACAGATTGATTTCTCTACTTCCATACCTACTTCTGCCAGCTCTGAATGCACTACACTCACACCTGCAGTCTTCAAACTCACCTCAATTAAAATTTACCTGAGTGGCATGCCCAATCCCCCAAGTTCATCACAGCATGCCACTGACCATGACAGTGTCCTCCTTATAGGTGACTCAGTTGTTAAACACACAGATATGTGAATCCCCTGGTTGGGTGGGACAAAGTGAAGGTCAGCTGTCTGTCGAAGGGACTAGGATCTGACATGTCATGAGGGTCTTTAGTTCTCTGCCACCTAAGCATGCATATGATCTGATCACTACTCTTGTTGCAGTTAACAATCTAAGATGCTTCACCTTAGAGGAGTTGATGACAAAAATGTTTTATCTTTTTATGTATATGATGGCACCAGGAAATAACTATCCTTGAGCAGTATCTTGTCACACTACAAATGATGCTACAATGCAGAATGAAAGTAATTAACATCTTTAATTAGCTGTGTAACTGATGTCACTTCAGAGGGGTCTGATGTGTGTCAGCTTGAAAAGAGATGGTCAAATGTCCTGCCTGCTTCACAAGCAATGATCTGCTCCTCTCCATGCAGGGCTTGTTTTTTTTTTTCTAAAAAAATTGTTATGCACTAATAGTGCTTTTTTAGGCAAAGTCACTTTTCTAGCCCTTCCAAATTAAAAAAAAAAAATAGATGAAGCTTAAGTAAATCTGGCACTGCTGAATGCTAGGTCTAAACAAGAAATTGCCTGACCTTGAGTCCTTTCTAAATCTTGAGCTCTTGCATACTTGTGTAATCCTTAAAACTCGGTTCTAGTTCTGGAAAAACATTGTTGTTTACCTGATTTTAGAGCTTTTCATTAATAAAAGCCTCCTGGTAATATCTTGCTGGAAAAATATCTCTCTCAAAGGACCCCCTACTTATAGAATAGATTCTTACTCTATATCAAGCAAAGCACCTCACTATCCATCTTCAAAATATAGCTCAATGAGTGGATGACAATCCATTCATTTACTTCTGTGGCTGTTCCGTGTGCATCTTGTAGATAGAGAAAACTAATGATGAGTACTCAGTAGCAGGGCTCCAAATGGTCTACTGATGTGATGTTTCAACTAAACCAATGCAGCTATGACATTATGGTTGCTCACCGATTAGTATAGCAACCCACGAAACCCCTAAAGTGGAACTATTTTTACTTTCTCTACAACCATAGGGGTAAAATATTACAAGGCACAATTGCCTTATCTTCTGTTGGGCAGTAAGTGTAAAGTCAACCTTTTTTTAAAACACCCCAGTTGACATTTTTTAATGAAATCAGAATTCTGCACACGTGTAGTGCAAACTGCAACAAGATATGAAAGTTCTGACTCTCAAGAATGGGAAAGTGACCACATATATTTTCCCTGCACTCCTGGGGATAGGGCCAGAAATATGCAGGAGTTCTACCCTGTAGCACACTACCCTGAAGTACTGGGTGCCATAGACTGCATAAATATAGAAATTAAGGCACCACCTGGGGAACAGGGAAGGGTCTACATAAATAAAAAGGGCTTCCACTCTATTAACTGCCAAGTCATGTGTAATGCCAAGTGAATCATCTTGAATGTGTGTGCTGGCAACCCTAGCAGTTACCATGACTCTCATATCTTGCACACCTCCCAACTGTATCAGATGTTCGCTGGGGAGGGGAGATATCCACAGGGTCATTTACTGGGGGATGCAGGTTATGCACTGGAACCATGGCTGATGACACCCATCAGAAATGCACACATACACCCACTGAAAAATGCCATAATGAGGGACACGATCAAACCAGAAATACCATAGAGCATGTGTTTGGGCTGTTGAAGTCACAGTTCCAGTGCCTAGATACATCTGGGGGAGTCCTACAGTACAATCCATGAACATGAACTGAAATATTCGCAGTATGTGTCATCCTACAGAACATCATCCTCAGAAAACAGCTTCAGCAGGATCAACAAGGAGAAGGATCACACATCCCACCACCAATGCCAAAGTCACCACAGCCACATGCAGATGAGGAGTCAGAGGGGGAACCAGCAGCTGCTATGGGTAGAGGGGTGTGCTCAATATGCCCTTGCATTGGCTAAATACAACACATAGCACACTCACTCACCACCTAAGGGCCTAAAACCTTCCTCCCATGCACATACATATAGTAACATTGATACCAGGCACCTCTCACAACCTTTACCTCCCCATGCATTGGTTGCGTACTGCTTGCATGAGACAGTCAGCCCTGAACTAATACTGATGCAACTGCTGGATTTACAAGGTAAGTGTTGAACCTGGAGTGTATTGTGTAATAATATGAATAAGTCGCATTCCTTGCATTTCATTATTTGGTACTGTAAGCAAGTAAATGGTGGGAGATTTGTACAGAAATTATATTAACACATGAGAGTAGAGACTTATATGACTTAAATGTGTCCATTATTAAGTAATAGGCCTTAGGCATCAAAGATTCACACAGTCATACCTCTCAATAGTAGTGATGGTCACTGCAGGCCCTCATTTTAGCACCATACATTTGTACTGGAAAATCATTAAAGAGAGATGTTAGAAGGTAATGATATACATTTTAGTTTCAGACTTCACAACCCTCATTAGTTCATTTGCAATAAAGTTGGAAAATGCTGATACTATCAGCTAACTTTGTGAGACCAATATGAGTTAGAGGTACAATTACCAGTCAACATCACAAATGCAGATATACTAAGCGCTAAGTCAGCTATGCACCCTAAGCATCAGACACAAAGCTTATGTATCCCTGAATCCAAAAGATACAAAACAGGGATATGGCACAGTTATCATCACTTGCCCAGGGTGTTGTGTGTGTGTGTGTGTGTGTGTGTGTGTGTGTGTGTGTGTGTGTGTGTGTGTGTGTGTGTGTGAGTGTGTGGGGGGACAGGAAGCCCAGGCTGACACAAAAGGTTAGTGAGTGTGGGTGAGTAAGAAATGGAAGCTGGCATACATTTGTATAAACCAACAAATGGCCAGTGAGACAAAATGAGTTTTAAGCTGCATATCTGAACCATGTAACTGTTGTGTGTGTATCTGTAGGGGTCTTCCAGGTGAAATTGGTGTGTGAGTATCTGCATGAACACAGCCAAGCTCTGTGGTAGCTCTACATCTTGGTATGTTGGATAGGTGTGACCCATGCATGATAGTGGTGGCAGTACATCGCTGTTATCCCCAATCATGAGAACTGGCTCTGCCAGGTGTTGCACTGGCACATGCACACCCATGATCAGATGCACTGCTGCTACCTGAATGTTATTGATGTCTGCTGGATGAGCACCCCTCACAAGGATGTCCAGGACAATGACCCCATGGCCTGCCATATCTGGTTGTAGACAGCTCACTTGCTGACAGAGCAGTGGGAGCATGATCATGCATGGCCAGCAGATGATGTCCCTGATGTATGCCCATGAGGATGCTGTCCCAATCCCAGCAGAGGTTCCATCACAGACACCCTTCATTCCAAAGTGTCATTCATCAGATCCATTGAAGTGGCAACACAGTGGAGACATTCACACGTCAGCCTATATGACATCTACAACCCTAAGCATTTATCTGGAGCATCTATGGGAATGTGTCTGTGCCTCCATGATGACCCTAAACATATGTTGAGTGACTCGGGAAGATACACTTGGATCAGGTGCAGGATGGACAGAAGGCCTCCTCTGAGCACCCCTAACAACCCTCTTGGCAGTTTAGTCACAGTAACCACACTTCTCTGTTCAATTTTCTCATCCTTCACCTGTCCAATATCTGAGGGCTTACTAGAATGGGTAAGTATAGGTCTACTGGCTGTGTCTGGTGGAATTTCAGAGGATGGCTACATGTCAACCTCTTGTCAGATTCATCCTCTGCACCTCCTGACTGAGCCTTTGTTTGGCCATCATCATCATCACAGTCTGCTGATATTCTGTCATCAGGTGGAAGAAATCCCACACTTCCACTGTCAGGATCACCTGTAATAGTAAGCAACAAACACAGGGAAAATTAATAGCTAAACTACTATACTTTAATATGTGCTAACAAAATAACAGTGCTGCCACTATTAGACAGTACAGCAATACACACAACAGTCCTGACATCAACATCACGTATTAAAATATTTATTTAAATTGCTTGTCAGTACTGGCTTACCATGTGCAGATGATATTATCCTATGCAAGTCAGATGGTCCTGGAAGAAATTAAACAAAAGGTAAGGACAACAGTATCACAATTATTTATTTTTATTTTATTTATTTATTTTACATTTGTTGACCGGGATAATCCGTCTGGATACATGTCCATTTTCAGCGGAGGCCCGGGGAGAAAAGCTCCACATATACAAATTTTAATATACATAAGGTTTACATTATTACATAGGAACATACAAGTTATTATCTAATACAAAGATTCAAGAAGACAGAGGTAATAACAAGCAGAACATTTATCTCAATTTCAGTTCGATTGGCCTCTATACAGAGGTAAATAAGGTTTCAGTTGATACAAAGGGAGGAGAAATAATAGGAGGATAGATCAGGAAGAAAGAAGGGTCATGGTATATACCAAGGGAATTAGATGGAAGAAGAGAAGAGAGAGATAATAGGAGAGTTAGAGGGAATTAATCTGGGAATGAGCATTGGCAGAGCCAGTGGGACTTAAAATATTGAAGTAGACTTTTTTTAAAAAGGGATAAGGAGGTAATCGTGGTAATGCTAGAAGGTAGAGAATTCCAAGTTTTGGCAGTGACATTAGCAAATCGAGCATCACCTCCTGCATTATGGGATTTGACACTTTGAAAAAGAAGCCTATTTGAGGAGCGTAGGCTATTTAGGTTGTTATATGGTGTAATTAGGCACTTTAGTGCAGGAGCTTTGTCCGGGTATTTAAGTATTTTAAATGCCTCAATAAGTTGGTTTTGCTGAAGAAGGTTTGGGAGTTCTATCCATCCAAGGGTTTTTAGGTTATTACAGTGGTGCGTTCTATGTGGAGTGCCAGTAGCAAATCTGGCAATGTGATTATACGAACTTGAGAGTTTATTTAGCTCGCTTTTATTAAGCTTGGTGAAAACTGGGGATGCATATAAAAGTGTAGATAGTAAATGAGTGCGGGCAATGGTTATTGTTGTCATTGGGGTTAGAAAGGCTTTGATTCTATATAGTGACCCTAATTTCTTGTTCACGGTTTTAATAGTAATATTAATATGGGTATCAAATCTGAGTTTATTGTCTATGGTAACTCCTAGTAGCTTGGTATGGAGGACAGGTGTGATAATTGTCCCATTGTTTGATTGTATGGTAAAGGCAGTAGAGGGAAGTTTTAGGGTTGGATGAAAAAGAAGCAGTTTGGTTTTTTTGGGATTAAGAAGTAGCTGTCGTCCTGATAACCAGTTTTCCACAGCTGTGAAGCAGGATTGGGTTTTGGCTAGTAGATTCTCTAGAGATGTGTCAGAGCAGACTAAGGTCGAATCATCGGCATATTGTACACAGGTTGCCTCAGGGATGGCTTTATGTAGGTCATTAATAAAAACTGAAAAAAGAAGTGGGCCCAGTATTGACCCTTGTGGAACCCCTATGGTATTAGGTAAGAGTCCAGAGAGTTGATTGTCCCAGAGTATGGCTTGTTTCCTACCCGACAGGTAAGCACGGAACCAGCCTAAGGTTAGGTTGTCAAGTTGTAAGGTTTTTAGAGTATTATGAAGTAGTTGGTGATTGACCATGTCAAAGGCTTTTGAGAGGTCCAGAAAGAGAGAAGATGATATTTTTTGTTATTACGGTTTCTATTGATTGTATCCGTAAAAGAGAGTAGGGCAGTAGTTGTACTGTGGTTAGGTCTAAATCCATGTTGTGAGTTGGTCAGTAGATTATTCTGGATAAGATAGTGAAGGAGTTGTTTGTGTATACATTTTTCCATAATTTTGGCCAGAGGGGACATTATGGCTATTGGCCTATAGTTAGATAGTTCAGTGGAATTACCCCCCTTATGAAGTGGTATGACGTGGGATGTTTTCCAAATTGTGGGGATGTTAGATTCAGTGATGGTGCGATTAATTAGTATGGATATGGGGTAGGCAATGACATCCAAAGCTTTCTGTAAGTATTCGGCTGGGAGGAGGTCAGCGGAGAGGGTAGTAGGTTTAAGCTTTTGAAGTAAGAATCTTATGGTAGAAGTGGATACAGGTTGTAGATTGAAATTGGGTTTAGTTTCTGGACTATATTCATTCACAGGACAGCAGGTAGCAGATAGTTGGTTAGCTAAGGTTTGAATAGTGTTCGTGAAGAAAGAGTTAAAGGTGTTGGCTACTTCAATTGGGGTTTTATCAGATACCTGTTCTGGGGTAGGAGTGGAGGATTTGCCTGGGTGGAGAAGATTATTAAGACCTGCCCAAAATTTTTTAGGGTTATTTTGGTATTTGTTTTGTAGTTGGCAGTAATAATTTTTTTTGTCAGCTATTACTGATTCTTTTGTTGCATTTCTTAACTGCTGAAATTGGATGTGGTCTTGGGGTAGTTTTCTTGCTCGCCATATATCCCATGATTTGTTTCTGTTTTTCATTTTATCTTTAGTTTTTTTTGTGAGCCAGGGTGCAATGTTTGTTTTAGTTTTGATTAATCTTTTAGGGGCATGATTATTGAGTATGGCTAGGAAGGTAGTATTAAATTTAGATACTGCATCCTCTAGGGGGAGATACTTTAGTTTTGTCCAGTTACAGGATCTCAGTTCTTCTTGAAATTTTGAAAGGTCAAATTGCTTCCTATTTCTAATTGACCTGTACATAGGAGTTGTAGGGAGGCTTATTTTATTTTTCTTTATATATGTAATGAGGTGATCGCTTAGGTCATTTGGAGCAGTCCCGGCCTTATATGTTTGAGGTTGGCTATTTATTAAGATCCAATCTAAAATACTTTCTTTTTGGTTGGCATTTCCAATTCTGGTGGAGGTATTTATGATCTGGGTAAACCCATGTAGGTTAATGTGGATGGGTTTGGTTTCTGAGGAGCATAAGTTCCAATCAATGTTGACGTCACCCATGATGATGGTTTCTTGGGGGTAGTAATTAGAAATCCAGTTTAATATACTTTCTAGTGTATCCACATTGTTCCCAGGAGGGATATACACTGTAATTAGATTTATACTTTTTTCTTTATTTAATTGTAGTTTTAGAGCGAGTATTTCCGCATTAGAGATTTGGGGTGGTTGCTTGGTGTTGAAGGTAACATTTAGATTGTTGTTATAGAGCACAATAATACCACCACCCTTTCTTTTTATACGGTCGACCCTATGTATATTATATCCGGGTGGTAGGATTTCATTATCTTTGGTACCTGGTTTTAGCCAAGTTTCTGTTATACATATTATATCTGGAAGGTGCGTGGCTAGGAGGGCATGCAGGTTAGGTACTTTGTTATTGATACTTCTAATATTTAAGTGATAAATCTGGAGGGAATTGGCTGACTTTGACAAGGGTGATGGGCAGTTTGGAATGGTAGTAGTTGTAGGGCCAGGATTAGGGTGGATATCTCCATCTTTAATGATGTTTCTACTGAGGTACTCTAATAGTTTAGTTAGTTTTAGTAGTAGCTTCTGATTTTGTCTAGATTTGGGGTGATTTTGATTGATTTTGAAGTGGTAGTGGTGGATAGACTTAGGAATGATGCCACCTAACTGATGTGAATTAGGTTTACTACTAAGTTTTACTGGGGGAGTGTTAGTACGACCTCTAGGGTAAAGGTACCCTGAGTATGGCTGATCTTCGTATTTGGTAATTAGGTATGTGATCGTTATAAGTGGGGTGATAAGAAATATAATTTGTAATATTGTCTTCCAATTAGAGGTTCGAGTGGGTTGCATGATTTAAGTATTGAGCTGTAAAAATTGTGATATGGGCGTGAGTAATGTAAATTAAGGTATATGGAGGGGGGTGGGGACAGGAGAGAAATTATAGGACAAGGTGTGGTTAGGAGATAATAAGGGGGCGTGGTTACTTAGCTATAAATGTAGGGGTACTGGGGGCGGGTGGGATATGGGGGCAGGGTGGGGCGCGGAGCGAGCCCGAGCGCAGCGAGGGCGAGCGGAGCGGGGATTATCCAGCTCCAATGTTTTCTAATGGCAGGAATTTTAAGGCAAGTACTTATGGTAGTTAGCGTTTTACTAATACGATGTAATAGAGTGAAGCTACAGAGAGACAGATTAGTAATTAAACTGTTTTCTTTTACTGGGATTTTATTCAAATAATTTTAAAATGTATCCAATCTAAGTATTTGGGAGTTATATGGGATGCTATCCTTTAATTGAATCCAGTACGCTAGCTAGCATAATATAAGCTTTGAGCGTTACAAACAAGTCGACAGTAGCTTCTTTTCCTTAGGAAGCTTATTTTGGTTTAGAGTAGTACCTTAAATTAGCTTTGTTTGCTCTCTATAGTTATAGAGTGCAGCATAGGGTCAGCGCTTGCTTGTTTTAAAATGTTCTGGTCAAGCGTCTCACTTTGGAGGAGAAGTAGAGTAGGATGAAGTTGGGGGGTGAGAGAGGACGGAGCCTAAAAGAAAAATACAGAATTCATAGACAATGTTGGCATTAGCTCATAATAGTAGTAGTGAATTATGCAGCACAGTTGAAAGTAAATATCTATGTTAACTCTAAAGTTCAAAAATACACCGATTGTACCCTTGTATTAGCACCATGTATCATTATCTGATGTTAAACTGAGGAACGCCAAAAATAGCATAGTAAATCAAGACAGGTTTATATATGTGCGCTAAGGCCAAATAGTGCAAACGCTTATCAAACAGTCTTTCGATAGCGAAGCAATTCAGGACGTTTTTGTTAAGGCGTGCTAAGGCCAGTAGTACACACACTAATAAACAATCCTAAGTCCTAGTATATATGATAGCAACAGTTAACAATTAACAGTAACACAGTGGGTAATACTATTACTCCTTCATATGTACATTAACTATACTTTCAACAAAAACTTGGATGACAACTCCAACCTAAGCTAATCAATCAGAATGTGTTAACTGTAGCAGTCTTCAATTGCCTGTCAAAAAACAAATTCTTGTGAAACAGAAGTAATGTATCAATTTAAATAGTTTTACTATACAACAATATTCAACAACTGAGATAAAAAAGCCTATTTGGAAGCTCTTCCTGGGACATGCTTGCTGTCTCTGAAACAGTAGCATTAATGTTGAGGACATGTTCTTCCTGCATTTTCCTGGGAGTTGTCTGGATTCGACAGTGGACAGGAACTCTTCATTTGGTGTTCGTGGTGGCACCATAGCAGGCCTTCCCCTAGTACCCATCCGGTCATGGCCCATTGCAGCTCCTGTCCTCTGTGCAGATGAGATCATGTTGGTGGTCCTATGGTGCACCTACTCATATGTCTTGCCATGGAAACCCACGCATTAACATTGTCTACAATCTGCCACCAAATATGCATTCTGTGTGACATATAACCCTGTCCCCTTTCAAGCAGGAAGGCACCATGTTGCATAAAAGCATCAACAATAACCTGATTTTCAGCATCGGGGAAGGGTGTTTTTTGAGGACTGAGACACCTGGGTGACATTACCCTAGGTGTCCTAAAAGGCAATAGAAGGATAATATACATAGGTATCACCTATCTACAAAATAATTGTTCCCAGATAAAACAGAAAAGGTAGCATCTCAGTATTAACCACAGGAGAAACATAAATCAGTCTATATAGATTTGAAATACAAACAGTAGGCTAGATGCAAAAAAAGGAGAGTAACAATAGCGCCATATCCTTGCTTATGCCATAACAGAAATGCAGCTTTTCCTCCCACAAAAAACAGGCAAATGACACATTTTGCTAACAAACCATGTTTGAAATGCTAAAAGTGCTATCAAATGAACTGTCCCTGAAACATGTCTACAGATTTATCACAGAACATTCTATTTAAGGTATTGTCAATTGTATATCTGTGAAATGCCTTGACAAACATGCCCATGGCATCAGTAGACCTCTAACTGATGCATACAGATAAACGTGTAAAATACTTTGCTTCAGATTTTTCTTAATTACATTCCAGCAAATACAGTATGCAGCTGACAAAATGCAAGCATACCTTCTCAAGTTCAGTAATCCTCTGTGCAGATATATCCCAGAGTAATAGCCTCTATTCTGTGTTTTCCACATTAACAAGTCTCCTCACCTTCAGTGTTCCTAGCTACATGGTTGCCTTTTTATATGGTGTAGATTCAGGGCTGTTAGCACAGTCAACATGCAAATGAGGTGTGAACTGATTAGAATTGTTGAATCCCAAATACTTGGCTCAGTGTAGCAGATGTAAATATAGTTCAGGCATTTCCTCAGTGTTTGTTTTTAATGTATTGCAACTATGAATGATTAATGGCTGGCAGAAGGAAAACAAAACAGCACTGCAGGCTGCTTACATCCAGTGGATGTGTCAGGTTACACTTACAAAGTGTTAGATGTAAAGTTGGAAATGTAAGTAAGCAGCACACAATTCACGGGTTCTGTTCATTAACATCCAACCTCCCCTTTATTTGTTGGCAACTGTATGTAATATTATTGCCATTTAATATCCCCGCACATTTTAAGGCAAATGATACAGAACGGCTTACAGACTGCATGTCTCAGATTATTGGTCAGATAAGAGAAAAATGACCAACAAACACAGAGAGGTATGACAGAGTAGTATATATGCAATCAATAGTTGTAACTGGTAGTGTGATCACTTAATGCACCACATCCAAAAATAATAAATGTACAAATAACAGATGCATGGTTTCATATTACTGTAGATGATGTTGCAGCTGGTTGCATGCAGAATGATTTCAGTTCCTTGCTGCAAAGCTGCTTTTGTGGCAAAGAGGGATAAGGCACCATTCCTTTGTTCTGATGGCTTATTGGAGTGAGAGTTCATGTAAATCAACATTTTCTAATGTGTATATAATATATTGCTTTTCCTTATTTCAACTAGTTGTCCTTTTTTTCTCTTTTTCTTTTCTTTTCTTTCTTGCTTTTTTTTGGGGGGGGGGGTTGGGCAGTGTTTGCACAATGCACCATTTAGTGCAATCACAGGAAATAAAGAAAAATAAATGTCAGGTTTGGCTTTGCTTATCTCATTTGCCTGAAGCATGGTAGTGCACAAACTGGACAAATGGCCCACCCAGGACACAGAGAGAACACCTGCAGACAGCAATTAGACAGCCAATAATTGAAACAGGATACATTCAATTAATTCTGTTGGGCATCGCACAATCCCACTAAGCCGTGTTGCACAGCGGTCAACACAGAGACCTTAAGAATGATTAGTAAATTAGGGAATCTAATGTAACTAGTCCTGTAGCAGCACGTGTAAGTGTAGGGCTGGAGTACAGATGGTCCTGAGTTCTAGTACAGGGTAACCTTTTTTGTTACTGTTGTGACAATGCAGTTTATAGCAATGAACTGAAAATAGACAACTGTTGTTTTAACATTCTTGTGGCAAGAGGTGTATGTGCAGGACTGCCATACACATGGTCCTGTGTCCTAATACAGGATATTGCATGCACATGGTCCTGGGTCCTAATACATGACATTCCATGCACTTTTACTGTTGTTCTACTTCTCATTATATTCACTCTCACATAAAACACTTTAGATCGTGGAGCTGATATGAATTACATGTATAAGCAATGAGACACCAGTATTGTGTTCTCAGATGTATGACTGAGGGTATACTGTGTATAGTTCTCTCAGTATAATTCTACTATCTGGACTTGCATGGCCTTTACAATTACCTAGGGCACATACACACCTGTGTCTATATCCAATAACCTTGCCAGGTCACACACATACATGTGTAACAGCTCATACTGTCACCTGTATTTATGTATGATTCCTGACTATGTCTGAGTAGCACTTCTTCTGTGGCAAAGATGGAAAATCAGTGCTTTGGAAGAAAATGTTTTGTCCTTTATGCCTAGGTTTACTCCTACATTGTAAAAATCAATTTTCTCAGTGTATAAAGGTAAAAAGAAATGTGTCAGGTCATTATATTTATGACCCCACTGCATGAATGCAGACCTAACTCATCTAACTAATATCTTCCAATTTCCAATATATATTTCCAGGCTACATCTGTACACACCCCTCAAACTAAGGCCAAGTGTCAGATTAACCTTCCATTTTCAATTCTTTAATTCCTCCCTGCTTGCCTCTGCTGCTCTCTGCTTAACATCATGCAAATGTGGATACCATCATTGCTCAGGCTTGTGCACTACCAGTAAATGGGACAACTGGGATTGGTGGGAAAGCATCAGTCTCCATTGCTCTAGTTCAGCTGGTAGACATGGCTGCCATTAGAGATATATGTGCCAGGTTTATGGCACAGAGTTGGGGTGACCAGGAGTCTAAGATATTTATTGAACTCCTGGTAAAGCACCACAGTGAAATGCTTCTGCAGAGGGACTATTCTGGCTCTCAATTAAAGTCTGAAGTGTGACATAATTTGGCCCAGTCTGTATCCGATGCCAGTGGTATCCCATGCACTGGAGAGCAATGTAGGCATCATTTTAATGACCTCCTCAGGAGAAAAAGGGATACTCTCAGCTGTTGCTTGGAGGAATTTGAGATTGCGGACATCCCACAGCTGTGTTAGTATGACATTAAGAGAGTACTTGTAAGACTTAGAAAGCTAAATATAGGCAAGACTGGTATGCACAAGGCTATTCTGTTCTTTTCTGTTTTTCTCCCCAGCTGCTACTCAGCATGAGTTCAATTGGCAAACTCATGTTGCTTGATTGGATAGACTGAGGGAAGCAAGTGGTATGTATGTAGCAGAACAGAAGTGTTATTGTAGCATTAAAAGTTAAAGATAGATTTTTTTGGCATTATATAGAATTGTATCAAACTGAGTATGCATATCCCAACTGAAAAAGCAAGTATTCATGCATTAGTCTGTAGCACAAAGCAACTGTAAGTATCTAATGTTAGACTGTAATCAGAGGTTGTGGGTTCAAATACCACAATTCACAACTATACAACACTGTTATTTCTTCAATACTATTTACATTAAATTAAAAACTCTACACCAGAGGCACAAATGCCCTGCTGTAAACTGGAACATGCATACGTGCAATATATACACATTTCAGGGAATACTTTCTGCAATCTGTAGTATAGTGTGTATCTGTTAGGATGTATACTTCAATGTAATACTTCCGATAAAAGAGCTGTATAACTGTATTAATACATTGTATGTCACATATGATGGTACTAATTTTATTTCTTTTTTTCTTTCACCCCAACCCTCATCTCTCATAGGTTAATACTAGGCTAACTGCCCTTGTGGACCATTTTACACCTAGACAATTAACCCACATGTCATCAAAATTTCTCCATGCCATCCGTCATTAAATGCTACACAGCAGAGTGAGGTAGGCCAGCCCTAGTGGACCAGCCTGCCCCATTCTACAGGCTCCAACACTGATGCCTAGCACATCTGGGAGTCAACATTGCACCACTGCTTCTGCTGCCATTGGACTACCTGCACCCTTAGGTAGTACTGCCCTGGAAGCTGGTGCAGTGGTACCCTCCAAGAACTGTGGCAGAGGTGATTTTATCACCTGTAGTGAGTTGGCAGGTATGGTGTTTAGGGTTGTCTGCCTCACCATTGATTCACACGTACACCTGCTGTAGAGGCTGCTGTTTCTCATGGTCTGTAGTAGTAGTAGTAGGAGGAGATGTCAAAGACTCAAGCCAACAGTGGAGTAAGGTGATAGTGATGACAATCCAGTGGGTGAGGACTCGATTCTCACTGTCTCCATGCTTGATGGGCATGAATCTGTGTTGTCCCCTCCCTCACCCCAATCATGGTGTTCCCCCCCAACCTTTTGTGTCCATCACCATCCCTGTCTCTTGTCTTGTTTGTCTTGAATGCTTGCAATTGCTTCCTCACTACCCACCTTACCAGACCCAGACATACCTACATCCCTTACCCAGCAGTGCAAAACCAGGAACCAAACAGATCACTCCAACACACAATAATCCACTACCAAGAAAAAACACCTGCAGCTCCAATTCAAATACACAAATTTATTGAAGGAAAGATTTAGCGCTTTTGTCCAAAATTTTATAGACTTCTTCAGAATCATTCCTATTATCCCATACAACGTTTAAATAGCCCTCTTCCCATATCACGTGATCTCATGACCAATAACCAAACTTCCATTAC
The DNA here is from genome assembly GCF_019279795.1 of Protopterus annectens. Taxonomy (NCBI): domain Eukaryota; kingdom Metazoa; phylum Chordata; order Ceratodontiformes; family Protopteridae; genus Protopterus; species Protopterus annectens. The sequence continues at coordinate 1,269,593,842 of NC_056733.1, read as the reverse complement.
AATAAAAGAACTACTACAAGAATCATGTACCAAATACTTAATAAACACGCAATGTTTTTTAAAATAATGACGTATCACTTCATCTAAAACTCAGCAACATAATTAAACCAAATAAGACTTCCGTCTTAACACATTGACAATTGAAGTTTGTTCACTGAGGCCCAGGAAAACTGTAGTGTTTAATCTGAGTTGCCACAGCAACTCTTTTTCCTCTATGCAGTCCTCCCAAGGCCAACCCCTAGAATCTTTAGTAATACAATCAAGTCCAAAAAACCTAAATAAAATGGTCCAGATTCTTATGTGCATGCTTAGCTAAGGATTTTTTTGTGTTGTTCTTTTTAATATCGAGACAATGCTCATATATCCACTCCTTAAACTTTCCCTGGATTTTACCAATGGAATCCATCACATTTGCCACACAGTGCAAGATAAATTACCCCTAGGTGTTGCATGTACAATAATTTGTCGACTTTAAATTAATTTTTACTGTGACTGAGCTCCCTTCCAGCAAAAAATTACACTGGTTACAAAATCCATATTTTATTGTACTCTTACTGAATTCAACTTTGTTACTAATCATCCTTTTGTGAACTTCTCTCTAAAATATTCTTTAAAGTGTTTCCCCTCCGGAAAGTAATCTGAGGTCTGGTACCAACTTGTCCATAAGATCTTTGAAACAAGAAAAAATATGCAGTTTTTAAACAACACACATCTTATCACCTGAGCATCACTGAAATAATTAAACAAGAAGGACAACATATTGTGTCCACCCTCCTTCTTTTTGTCCCCCCCATCTCATTAATATTGCTTAACAATGGTTGTATTACCTGATCCATCCTCCTTTACACAATTATCTTTTTAGTTTCCTAGATACGTTTTTCAGGGTAACCTCTTGCAGTGACCATCCCAGCCAGTTTATCACTCTCTAAGACCAACTGATTATTTCTGAAACCATCTGTGCTAACCATATATACTGCCCCTTTACAATATCTCTTTTTTGGTGCTTGGAGTGATTACTAGAATAGTGCAGCAGCCCATTGGAGTATGTGGGTTTTCTGCACACATTACTAATCAAACACTGATTTACTACATCTTTAGTAATCTGCACATCCAAATAACTTATTGAAATAAAATCCATAGTATAAGTAAATCTCAAAAATCAGTTGAAGTGTTGAGATCACTAATAAATGGTTCTAAATATAAAGCTCATAAAAAGGGAAAATAAGATATCCCTGCCTAGTTTCTCTGCTGAAACACAGCTATTCAGAGACAGACTCACTCACCTTAATTTTTGCCTCGGATCCTTCATAAATCTTCCTAAATAACCTTTGTATCCTATCAGGGAATGCAAATGCTTCCATTGCCCGGTTTATAAATTCCCAGCTGACAAAATCAAATGTTTTCTCTGCATCAAAACCCACAAAGAATATCAGTATTTTCATACATTCTGCTTCCTTCTGGATCATTATAGTTCTATTAATGTTGTCAAATGTTGCCTCTCCTCCACAATAGCATATTGATTTATAGCTATCAATACTGGCAACATATTTGCCATTCTACACCTTATAATTATGGTTTAAAAAAGTGGGTCTATATGAAACTAGGCCTGAAGGGCCTTTATTGGGTAATACAGCCAGCATAGGTTTTACCAAGATGCAGGTGCCCCTCTCTTAAAATACTGTTAAAAAATCTTCCAGATCATTATCACTTTTATCCCTCATAACTTCCAAACTTCTACAGGAATAACATTTGTACCTGGAGACTTCCTTGTTGGATGACTATATATCACATTTTTTCTCATCTCTTCCTGTCTTAGCTATTAATTGCTGAGCCTCATCTTCCTCTAACCTGGGCACAATTAAGTCTTTCATAAATATTTCCATCTGTGTCTTTTCTTTGTTTCCATATTCTTCTGCTTTAGTCAATTTTTTAATAAAAATTTCCTCTATAGGATCTCTGGTAATTTTTCTAGTCAAGGACTCCTAAGTTTGGTGACAACTCTTTCTAATTTCCATTGCCTAAATTATTGTACTGAAAAATGTTATACTGTTGTTATCAATTAAAATAGTTGTTTTAACAGCAGTCTTTCTAAACTTATCCATATTATCCAAAGAGTGCCTTATTCTCTCTTTATGATTCTGCAATTGCTCCTCCTCTTTCTGTTTGTTAGATTCCCATTACCCTGTGATACTTTAACCTTTGTTAGCTCCTCTAAATAATGCTTACTACGTCTTTCTCATATTTTCTTTCTTTTATTTCTATCCTGTTTTAAAACTCCATTTTGTTTTAACCCAGTCGCTAGCTATCCTTGCTAAAGAAATTTATATCTTTCCTAAATAACTCTCAAGTAATGTCCACTTATAATTCCTTAAATGCCTGCCTTTTTAACAAGTAGGAAAGTGTTTGTGCTTCATTTTATTCTTAGTTACACTGCATATTTTTCTTAGTTTTCTATTAGTGCATGATCTGAAATAGTTATTTGATGTGTGTCAAAGCTTTCAAAACATGCATCTGTGAAATATAACTTCTATTCACTCTAGTCCAGTTAGAATACCTTAGGGAATAATAAGTAAGTTCTGTCTGATTTTCTACTGCTGAATTCACATCTTCCATATCAAGTATCCTCATACATTTCTTCTGAAATCTACCCTTTTATGTTATATTTCCCCTTCCATGTCCTGCTGATACATCATTACTATTGCAAGTTAAGTTTCCTTACAGAAATATTCCCATGTGGAATCGGATTATTTCTTCCTGAATTTTAAGCCCCATAAAAGCATTTGTATGGAATATAAACACTTGCTAGTAAAATCTTCCCTTGCCAACAGCCCATTACTACCACAAATCTACCATTATTGTCCTTTTTCCCTGTTCTATCAGTTTTGGAGTCGTCTAGCAATAAGCTTGAAAAATAAGAAAACCTGATGAAAGGCATGGGAAATGTTATATATCTTGAATCTGCAAAGTTATTAGCTTGTTTTTTATTAGGAAATGCTGTTAGTTGGAGACAAGAAGTCTATAAGTGCAGGCAGTTGGCCAGGGGAAGTCTGTACATTGTGTTCTGAGTGAAATTTACAAAGATTATTTTGTGAAGCTGAAAAGGTGTTCCCTGATTAGTTTCTTATTGCTGACTACTTTTACTTGGAGATAAACTATCAATATGTGTAAACAATTAATCTTGCAGTTCTAACCACTCTTTACTGAGAGAAATGTAACTTTTACAGGCACAGCGGCAAGCATTTCAGTGAAAAAGAATGTTTGAAATTGTGGGAAGTAAATGAGAAGTAATAGCCTCCCTAGCAATCTTAATACTTTGATGCAGTTAATATTGCAATGCACAGTTTAGTTTGTTTATTTTTAAAGGTAGCCAGTGTGCTTTTCTTAAGGCTAGATATCAGTGTTTATTGAAAGCATGCAAGCTGTGTATCACAACTGGCAAGAGAATGAAGATAACAAAAGGACAGACAGCAATCAGTGTAAGTGGAAATACAGACTGTAACATAAATTTTATCACTGGTAACATGAAATTTAGATTAGGTAGTGACTGTGGGTGCAGCTGTTCATTTGGGACAAGCACTCCTCTCTGGAGAGGTAAACTTCATTTGTTGAAAGCGTACATAGTTTTGTGTGTTAGTTCTAAGTTAAAAATAAGATGAGGGGGTTCTGACAATGCATTTTTTATTTTAGTGTTTTCATTGAGGCAAAAAGTTATTAAAAATGTGACATAAATTCAAATGGAAATTAACTGCTCAAAAGAACAGCCTGCCAAGTATTACTGTGTGCATGTAAGCCAAACATTGAAAATACACATTCAAAAAGAACTGACAAGTATCATAGGTGGGAATGACAGATTTGTATCATAATGCCTATTCTGTCCTTATCAATGAAGGTACATGGCCTTACAAGTATGGACAAAAAGCAAACAGTATTAAATTATATTGATGAAAGTTTTGTCAATGTATAAGTCACTAATGGTCACCCACAAAATAAAACCAGTGGCCAAAACTTTTGGCTTGCTTACTTAACTCATTACAGGTGAATGCCGTCTCCAGGCATTTCTGCAGTTACCGCCTACTGCTCCTCTAGGCATCAAATATTGCCTGTTCATATTTGCATTAATAAAAACATGCTACATACAAGGTATCAGAATATTTTAACTTGAAGCATACATGATGGCAAACACAACTGTGTTGCTATATGACCTCTGTCAATGACTGTTTGTTAGAACTCTAAGGTAATAACTTCATTTTTAAAGGCCGAATCTACACCCACTGGGAGTTAAAGGTACACACTTCAAAGAGCTGTACTGGAGGTAATGAGTTAAAGTTTTTTTTTTTTTTTTGCAGATTGGCAAGTTGCTTTGCAGCTCATAGCTTTTACAGTCACTCTGAGTTTATTTAATTTACTTACTATTTGTTCACTCAGTAAGAAGACTGATCTATTGACCCTTCTCAGACATGGTGTGAGCTCAAAGAGCAGAAAATACCTCATGGTCTTTCAATCAAATATATTATATACAAAATGGGTACATACAGATCAGATCATAATAGTAAGATTAAATGCAGATAGGATAAGATTAAGATTCAGCTAGAATACATTGAGAAAGAAAGAGTATATACATGTACACATAATCACAGGAATCAGTGTCATATGTATAAGCATTAAACAATGCACTATTTTTTCTTACAGTATTATTTTTGAAATGTGTTGTTTAGCCAGTTGGACACAATTGTTATAGTCATTTCAATACACAAGCTGGTACTGAAGCAATACATCTGACATGAATAGTTTATTAACTCATGTAGTCCTGAAAGTTTCAGTAGGCTACATTGTAACACCCATCTGGGTTCAATAAAAGGTGTTACATCGAATTTGTGTTCTAGTGTTTTATTTCAGAGTAGTATTTCTCCTTTCTTCTTCTCCCCTTGATGTTTTCCTTCCAAAATGTAGGTTGCACCAACTTTGTATATTGTTAGAAAAATAATACTGAGAACCACTTAAAGACAATGTGATTTTTCATTTACTGACGTTGAGTGAACACCCTTCACTGTAGTTGCAATTGTGCAAAATAAAGTGTAGTAAAGATGAGACAAAGAAATCCCTTGATGTCTACTACTGAAGGTTGCTCAGGGAGCCAGGGGACATGTATTGCTGTTTATGTGACATAAATGTAAATGACATTCACACTCAAGTTTTGGAGACTTGCGGGTAAGAATAATTAGTTGAGATGTGCTGGGAACATATTCTGCTATGTAGAGTCTGTGAAATAAATTTGCATCCCCATTACAGGATGTGGCCATTTAAATGGCAGAGGTTAGGAATTATGTTATGCACAACTACATGCCATGAACAAGCATACCAAGATAGATACAAATGCCAATGCCTCTACCTGTTGCCTCATTATTTTGCCAACTTGTGGATTCATAAGATTAAGATAGTACTGTGATAAATAGTTTTCTGCCCTTCAAAAATTAGTTTTCTCAGACAACTTAATTCAACACCAGAGTTTTATACTGTAGGAACATTTATTAATGGTTAATCTTTGGCATGACTGAGAAGTGCGCAGTGCAGTATCATATAATAGATTCATGGACAGATTAGTAAGATCTGAGTGAATCTAGCAGTGTGTTTGCAAAACACTGACTAGGATAACTAGGACAAACAGAGCCACAAATATTGGGTTCATTTAGACAAAATAATAGCAGTAAAAAACCCAAATTTTGTTGGAATTATTACTGGATTAAGGTAATTTTTAGTGACATCACAGAGTGTCTGCAATGAAAATGTCTTTTTTGATAATACAAACATGGGCAACAGTATCAGTACTTAAGATGATGCTGAAATGATGAAAACTGATTTGGCAAATGTGGAAGAATAGTCTAAAACAAGGTTAAATTTAATGTAAAATTGCAAAATAATATATTTTGAAGGGGCTCGGGTGCAACTGTATGAAAACAATATCAAAAGTAGCAAACTAAAGTTCAGGAGAATAAAGTGAGCCAAAAGAAATATAACTTAGTAATGCAGGAACTGAGAAGAATTTGGAATAGTCAGATTATCATGCATCATATTTTGTCTTATTACTAATTATTTCATTCACCGATGTTAAGTATCTTTTCAGTTTATGAATCATGAATTTCATATATACTTCTCTGAATGAAAACATTAAAACTTAAATTTTATCTGACAAATAAAAGTCTGATGCCTTAGCTCTATAGACTTCTAGAAGACAATCAGAACAGAACAATTCCAAATATAAGTACTTTTACGTATTAATTATGTTAATTAATTATGTAAGTTTCTTAAAGTCAGAAGGAATGATATACATAATTTTTTGTTCATGCAAAAAAAATTATGTAAGGGAAATGAAGAATATGGTAAGAAAATGAATATTAGAAAATGAGGGGTATCTAATAAACCAAAGGTTGATTGGTGGAGGAAAAAAATGTATGATTTTGTTACTCCATCCATAACATATGAGAGGGGGTATTAAACAGCTGTTATTGTATAAAGAAAGTTATTTTATCCTTAAACATCAAATCTACTAGGCTTTACTTAAAAAGCTCTCTCAGATTCTGCTATAGACTGCAACGAGGAAAAGGTTAGTTTGTTTTTCTTGTATTGCTTTTTTTGTAATTTGCATTGTTTTATTACCTGCTTCTATTTTGTATATTGTGGCATGGTTTCATTAATCTGTGTTGTAATTGAATTCTGTTTCTGACTGCATATTTATACCAAGAAAGAGACTTGAGTTGTGCCCGTTTTGAGTCACACATAAGTTAGAACAGGTCTCTTAAGGTTAATTACTTGTGAACTGAGGGAGGAGCTATGAGCTAAACATTATGTTTAAGGGGTAAAATAAAACATTTCAAGGCTTTACTGGAAAAGCTCACTCAGACTCTGACACAGACTTCTGTGCGGGAAAGGTTAGATTGTGTTTCTTATATGTGCAACAGTCTCAGTACTTAAGATGATGCTGAAATGATGAAAACTGATTTGGCAAATCTGGAGGAATAGTCCAAAACAAAGTTACATGTAATATAAAATTGCAAAATAATATATTTTTTGAAAGGGTTTCAAGTGCAAGTGTGTGAAAACAATATTAAACGTAGCAAACTAAAGTTCAGGAGAATAAAATAAGCCAAAAGAAATATAACTTAGTAATGCTGAGACTAAGAAGAATTTTGGAATAGTCAGATCACCGTGTATCATGTTTTGTCTTATTACTAATTATTGCATTCACCAGTGTTAAGTATCTTTTCAGTTTATGAAACATGAATTTCACTTCTCTGAATGAAAACATTAAAACTTAACTTTTATCTGACAAGTGAAAGTCTCTGATGCAGTGGCTCTGTAGACTTCTACAAGACAATCAGAGCAGAACAACTCCAAATATAGGTATTATTACATATTAATTATATTAATTAATTATGTAAGTTTCTTAAAGTCAGAAGGAGTAATATACATAATTTTTTGTTCATGCAAACAAATATATATATGGGAAATGAAGAATATGGTAAGAAAATGAATATTAGAAAATGAGGGGTATCTAAGAAACCAAAGGTTGACTAGTGGAGGAAATAAAATTTATTATTTTGTTACAACATCCATTACATATGAGAGGGGGTATTAAGCAGTGGTTATTTTATAAAAAAAAGGTATTTTATACTTAAACATCAGATCTACAAAGCTTTACTTGAAAAGCTTACTTAGACTCTGCTATAGACTGCTGCCAGGAAAAGTTTAGTTTGTTTTTCTTGTATTGCCTTTTTTAATTTGTGTTGTTTTATTGCCTTCTTCTATTTTATATATTCTGGCATGCATTCATTAATCTGTGTTGTAAACTGAATTCTGTTTCTGATTGCATATTTATACTAAGAAAGAAGCTTAAGCTGTGCCTCTTGTGAGTCACACATAAATTAAAACAGGTCTCTTAAGGTTATTTACTTGTGAACTGAAGGAGAAGCTAGGAACCACACCTTGCATTTAAGGGGTAAAATAAAACATTTCAAGGCTTTACTGGAAAAGCTTACTCAGACTCTGCCACAGACTTGTGTGAGAGAAATGTTAGATTGTGATTCTTATATTGCTTCCTTGTAATTTGCATTGCTTTATTACATTCTTTTATTTTTTATATTGTGGTATATTTTCATTATACTGTATTTTAATTGTATTCTGTTTTTATTGCATATTTAAACTAGGAAAGAGACCAGAGTTGTGTCTCTTGTGAGTCACCCAGAAATTAAAATTTCCCCACCCTCTTACCCTGGTGCTGTTGTGTTTTTAAATTCAACTGTCCCTCTAGTTGCCCACCTCTTATGTTAATTTGACTGCATATTTCTTCCCCTCTCCTCTTTTATTGGCTAATGTCAGTATGCACAAAATTATCATTTTGTGATGTCACTACCATTTAGCTATTTAAATTTTTTGGCCTTCCCACTGTATTCCACAGATTCAGAATACATAGTGCCCATCACCATCCAATACATCTTGTTCTTTTAAAATTAGTGACTCTCCCCTTAGAGTGTTACAGCCTGAGTTATCCCCTCTTTCATACCTAACTTCTTAGTGAATGCTGCAACTCTTAGGATATTAACCAATTTTTTCCATCTTACCTCTAAAATCTGCAATATCTGGTCCAAGACCACCACTCATTGTAGACCTCACATTCTGCCTGTCAGTAGTCATCTTGGGATTAGTGCCTCTGCTTTGTTTCTGGCGAGAGAAAGAACATATGGATATTATTTTCTTGAGACCGCTGATCAGTAGAAAGCCTGATAACTGCTTTATGGGTGCCAGCTTGGAATTTGTGCTTCTGTTTTGGTCCTGGTATAAAAAGCAGCAGAGGGTAATGATTCCTCTCTCTCCCTTTCCCTCTGATTAGGCAGTGAGTGTCTGAGTGGGACCTTCCTGACTGGTTTGGTTGATATTCAAGGCATCCACCAAGAACAGTGGTGGCTGGTGACTTCAAATTAAAGGAGGGCTGCAGAAGACAGCTGAATAGGTAGGGCCAATTGGAAAGGGTGTGGCCAACTAGAAAGGGGTGGAGCTATGCTCAAAACCACAACAACTGGAACTTTAATTAAATACGCTGCCCTGGGTGCCAAACAGTCATTACGAGAGTCCAATCAAGACAAAATTAAGAGTAGAAGAAAAAAATATTTCAATGCATTAGCTACATGGCAACTTACTTAATATCCAGATGGAAACAGGTTGTGAGGCATGACAAAATAAATTACTTTTTAAATACATTACTGGAATGCCAGTCAAAATCAAGTATAAAAAAACAAGCATCACTCAACTCAAACCACTACTCCTTGCACTGCAGTTCTAATTATAATTTATATTCAGCTTTATAAAATTACCAAGTAACATGCTGAAAGTAACAATCTCTGTGATAGCCCCACTTGTAAAAATGTTTCTTATCCAAAAGACCTGCTGCCTGACACAACTTTATACTTGTTTCATGGGGAAGACATGATCAAAGTAAAAAATGAACAGCAAACAAGAAACAAGCTCAAGATAAATTGCTTAACAGATTCCTGCAGAAGTTATGGACCACACATGATAATTTGGCATTCTGCTTAGTTTACGGGTAAAGCCTGCAAAGATGACCGCAAGTCTCCAACAAAAGATGATTGCAAGTCTCCAACAAATGTAATGAGTTTCTGGAAATACTGCAATCCTGTCCTCTTATTACAAATACTGTAATATGCATTTCAATACCCAAGGCTTATACATTATCTAGTTATGTAAATATTCTTTGCATGGCAACAACAAAAAGGTTTTCAATGCTGGTAATTCTTTAACAGTATGCTTATTAAAGCTTACTTGCATCTTACAATCTCTGACAAACTTACCTGATGGTCATTAAATCATTGCTACTTAAACAGAGCAACAAGGCACTGTGACAGCATGCATTTCCTGAATAATAAGAAACATAAATCAACAGTATAAAAATATGACAGAAAACCAGAACATTTTGCAAAATCAAGGACAGATGAAAAGCCACGGTTGTACTTGTGGTCTACCTTGGATGGATGAATACTCTGCACACTTACACTGCATAACTGCTCCTTGCCTTCCTTGGACACATCCAGAGCCACTACAATGGGGAGTGGGGTGCAACAAGTATGTCACAATTTGAAATGTCTCTGGCTGACGGTGATGGCTCTGACACTCATACCTCTCAAATTCAGAGCAAGAAATCTGGACAAAGCCATACATAGAACTAGAAGTGGGACACAGGCTAAAAAATAAGGACAATTTCTAAATATTGCTCTTATTAACTTAGATAATAGAACAGTAGTAGGTCTTGCATTAGTACGAATTTTCTGAAGGGTATGAAATCTGAAACTCAAATGTCTGCCATTATTTTCTAACTTCAATCCTTAATGACTTGCCACTAATTTGCCAGAAAACCACAATTTTATGAAAAACAGACCAAAAATGTGATGCAAAAATATAAAGTTGCCACACAGTACAGCTGAGAACCTGTCGAAAAAGGGACAACTTTTTAATATTAACACTGTTAACTTGAGCAGCTAACAAAATAAGAGCATCTGCATGCATTTCTGAAATAAAAGTAATCTATAACTCTGATCATTACAGTTATATATAATTGTAAACCCTCCATGTTTTCTTCCAAAATTGCCATTTTGAGGAGGGATTATTAAGGGAGAGCAACATTTTGAGCCAAAATTGGGGACAATTGAGAGGTTTGGATATTCCTAATTCTACAAAGCGATTTGCACGTACCTCTCAACCTCTTAATGCAGGAAATCTGGACAAGGCCAAATATATTGGGGGAACATACAAACACTACTAAAAATTGCCCTTGTATAAACTTGACAGTTGATAGAATAACAGGTCTTGCATTAGCATGCATTTTTCTGAAGGTTATGATGTCTGAAACTCAATGTCTGTCATTTAGTGACATCATGCCTAAATGATTTGCTAGAAAACCACAACTTTTATGAGGAACAAACCAAAAATAAGAAGCAAATATCTATTCATTCTGCAAAAATATGGACAACTGAGAGGTATAGTTCAACCGGGGCTGGCTGAGTTTGCTACCCTTCCCCCCCTCACAAAATCATGGTCGAATGGAACCTCCCCCCTGCAGCCATTCCAACGTCCCATTCCTTGGTAATTTTGCCCCATTTACCATAAACACTGTAATGTGCATATTGCTTTACTTCTGAGATGATTTAGATTTCATTTGAAAGTTTTATTTTGCATTTTACAGCACAAGCCCTAATAGATATCTGTTAAACAAAGCAATGCAGTCTCACAATGAAAACAGACTTAGCATTAAAACTTCTCTGCCCTTGAAACTGACATGCATTGAAACAGCAATGAAACACACATTCAAAGAAAATACATTTTGCCAGTGGCAGATAAAGATTAACTTTGGGCTGTTTTCAAAATCATAGGCCCCTTGAACATGAAACATAAACATGCTCTTTGATACACCTTCCTGACTGTATTACATTCTATTCCTTGTGTAGAAAAAATAGTCAGCGTCCCTGCTAAATGGTTTCCTCACCAAAAACTCCGAAACAGCAATACGTGAAAAAGTGAGATACCAACCACGAAAGATGTTGTCAGGAATATACGGTGTTAAAACACTAGTAAATGAAGTAAACTGGAAAAACCGGCTGAACAAAACGGAACCTTCGTACCAGTTCGAAAAGCTTAAAAGTTTATTTTCCAAATCCACTTGTACTCTGACAGAAGTAAAAAATAAAGAAAGAACCAAATAACGTGAAACGCTAAACGCGTTTTTCGTTCCACATAATAGTGGAACTTCTTCAGACAAAAGTTCTTCCATACAATGCAGTTTTTAAATCAATGCATATGCTTGCAATTAAAATAATTGACTTGCCATTAGTGTTTTAAAGTGCTAGTACTACAAATATAACACTATAAGGTGCAAGTTTATACAAGTTTGTTTAAATTAAAACTATAAAACATAAATCTAACTAGTTACATTAATTCAATACAACATATTTGATTTGTAAATTTAAATATGGTTATATAAATACATAAATTTAATAATATGAAACTAAGTGAACAAGTGTCTAATAAATCCTTACTCTAAATGCAGTTGTGGTAGTAATGATTGTTATTACACTTCATAAACTTTCCACATTCTGCTAAATACAAGCAGCGTTTTATCACTTGCAAAAGAATATATATATGAACAACCTGTCTTTAAAACTAGCTATTAACTAAGCTTACTTATACTTAAAATAATATTAACTATACAATTCAAATCTGACATCCAAAATTAAAACCTATGTCCTAAATAAAATTCATCTGTAATGTTGTGCTTTTACAACTGTTTTTGTTCAAACCGAAGAACGTCTATATAGCAAGAGTTACCCTTAAAACTATCTCATAAGATTTTTGAGTTTTAAAATACATGCTATGGAACATGATTCATTAATCCCTGGCTCTCTACATGCAGCTAAACGTAGCTGCCAGGCAAGTTCTTTTTTCTCCAATTCCAATTTTAAAAAGTTTTCATTGACGCAATTAATATCTAAATGTTGCTTGTTAATGCCGTCAATAATCATAAAGGAAAAGGAGTGACCATGGTTGTTACTACAATGTCTGGCTAGTGCATTTTCTTCCTTGGACTTTGCAATTGCGTATAAGTGTTCGTATATTCGATCACGCAATCGTCTGTCCGTCTTTCCAACATTAGGACATTGTAAGCATTGTGCCAAGTAGACTATACCTTTAGAATTACAGGTAAACAACCCCTTTATATGATAAACCACTGATCTTATTGTAAATTAATTTGATGTTAGAATGTGCTTACAGTATTTACATGAGCCACATTTCCTAGTTCCCCCTCCCATTTTTGGTTTGTCAATTTTGGTTTCAAGTAGTTTTTTCATATTCATACCCCTCCGATATGTTATTACGGGGTTAAAATTCAGTATTTTGGAAACATTTTTGTCCAATGAGAGGTAACACCAATATTTCCTTACTGTTTTACCTATGTCAATTGCTTCTAGACAGTACGCAAATGTAAAGGCAATTGAAAAATTACTGTGCCCCCCTTTTTTATCTGTCAAGATACTCTCAACTAGAATTTTATCTGAGGGTTCTTGTTCTGTGGTTTGTTGAAGTGCTTTGGTGTGACGTCTTTGACCTACTGGTAACCGGAAGGAAAAATGGAAGACACAATGGAAGGAGGTGATGCCTCACAGGGTAACCTCACACAACTGCTCCAGCTTATCAACTCTAGACTAGACCGCTTATCGGAGAGGGTCGATGGTGTTACCAGCTCCAGCGGAGACTTAGGAACTTTACAAATTGGTGCTAGTACATCAACTGTGGATGTACAATCCTCTTGCAGTAACAACGGCTTGGCTTTACCCCAGCGAAATTCGAATGGGGTTATTAATGGCAACACAAACCGCCGGAGTAACCAGGGCACAAACAATGGAAATAGTTTTAATATTGGTTTGTGGCTGAATAGTGAATTGGACATGGACAGTTTACAGGCAAGTAACGAAGTTACTAATTTGACCGAGGACAGTAGTTCATTGATGGACAAATTAAAAATGTTTGATTTTAAACTGTTCAGGACAAAAAAACTACAACTTGAGTTAAATTACTTAAATAAATGCTTAAAAGAAAAAATTGCCCCAAAGGGGTTGAGACACCACTCATACCCCGCTGGACTGGAACATGGATCAGAATTTTTTAATGATTTGACTACTTTGTTTAATAAGCATGGTTTAGAGGTAATACAGTGTATGGTGACCCACTACCAGATTAACCTTGATATATTAACAAAAGAGACCATAGCACTAGAACAAGACATAAAAAAAGATGTGGAATTTAATAGAAATGCATTTGAATATGATAGAATCTTGTCTAGCATTGCTCAACAAATGTCAAAGTTGAAAACTAACAAAATAAAAAAAACTACAGAGAGATTTGAAAGCCTACCAGGAAGGGGTAGCCTACCCTAAACCAATTGTGCCCCAAAGAGCTCCAAATAACTTTAAAGGCTCTGTTAAACAGTTTTCACATAGGGAACAAGGTGGTCAGCAGCCTACTAGGGACCCTTCTAGTTACACAGATACAGGGGAATGTCTAGATTCTGAGTTCGAAGTTGCTGAGGGTGACATGTTTGAAGGAGAACCAAATTGTCTAAATACACACAATGACTACATTGTAAATAACAATCAACATGAACACCAAGCGCTACAAAAAAACTACAAACGGGGGAGGGGGGCAAATTGGAACATGAACCAAGCACAAGGGTTCAAAAGGAAGTACAACACGCGCAGCAACAACAGCAATCACAATCAACAGAGATAAAATTGTATGAAATATTGCACAACAGTGAGGAAGATTTTTCCATCTATAATTTCACCGAATGTAATATAGATCATTTATTGGTGGAATTATTTGCTAAAGGGATGACTTTTGTCCCCTCTAAAAAATGTGATATTGCAGATTTACTCGTGGATTTCAAACTGTTTATTCGAAAATTAAATCTGAACCTATTATTTGGTAAACCTTCAGAAATAGTGAACAATTTGAGAATTGCTAGTACATACAACCCCCCCCCCAGAACAGCACACTAAACATCTTTGAATATTTATGTGAAAATGAATTTAGGCAAATTCTAAAAAGTCCAAAAAGAACACATTTCAATATGTCATTGGAAGAAAAAGCATTATTAGACCTATTAAGGGAATTGCCTATTAGGTTTATGAAGCCGGATAAAGGTGGAGGCTTGGTGGTATTTTATAAGAACGACTACATTAACATCATGTTGCAATTGTTAGAAAGTAATACCTACCAGCCAGTTAGTAGAAACGAAATGAACCAAGCACATAGTAGAATCAAGATGTTCCTGAGTGACTTATACACAGATGAATTATTAACAATGGAACAATACACCTATGTAACTATGTTGGCTCCGAGGATCCCAAAGATTTTTGGGATACCTAAATTGCATAAAAGCGTTTCTAATCCACCTTTTAGGACATTGGTTGATGCAAGGCAGTCTGTCACTTACCCATGTGCTAAATTAGTAGATAATTATTTAAAAGAATATGTAAAAGCAGAACATCAAATACTAAAAGACTCATGGGCATTTTTACAACACATGGAAACCATAAAATTTGACGAAAACATCAACTTTTTAACAGTTGACATAGTAAACTTATACTCATGTATCCCGCATGATTTGGGGACTGAATGGGTAGTGGATTTCATCAGGTCAAAAGGGGCCGATAATAATGAATGTCTATTAATTGAACAACTATTAGACATTATTTTGAAAAATAATGTTGTGTCATTTGAAGGAAAGTTATTTGTGCAGAAAATCGGAGTGGCAATGGGCTCACCTGTAGGGTCTAGTTTTGCGAACTTGGTTCTAGCCTATTGGGAGAATAACATCATCCTTAATAGTCATTGGAAAGAAATGTGTTGTTGCTACAGACGATTTTTGGATGACATATTCATTTTATTTAAAGGCAATAAAAATGAAGCAGGACAATTTGTGGACTTTTTAAACTCAACAACATCTTTCTTGAAGTTTACCTATAACTTTCAAGAGAGTTCCATCAATTTTTTGGACGTAGAATTGAAGAAAGACAAGGGTAGGTTCACAGCAAAAATCTTTAGAAAGGCCACCTATTCTAACAGTTTTCTTCACTTCACTAGTATGCATCCCGCTTTTCAGAAAAAAGCTGTCGTAAAAGGACAACTGGTTAGGCCAGCGAGGATGACCACACTACAGAGTGAATTTGAAGATGAATGTGACCTATTATATGAAATGTTTGTAAAGAGGGCTTACCCTAGGTCATTCCTGGATAACATCTTCCAGGAAGTGAAGGAAAAAAGAAAAAAAGGGTTTTATTTACCCCTCCTGACTGACGGAAAAGTTGAAGTAAAATCAAGTCTTACTGAAATGGTGGATCAAGTCTCTGTTGTCAACACAGAACAAGAACCCTCAGATAAAATTCTAGTTGAGAGTATCTTGACAGATAAAAAAGGGGGGCACAGTAATTTTTCAATTGCCTTTACATTTACGTACTGTCTAGAAGCAATTGACATAGGTAAAACAGTAAGGAAATATTGGTGTTACCGCTCATTGGACAAAAATGTTTCCAAAATACTGAATTTTAACCCTGTAATAACATATCGGAGGGGTATGAATATGAAAAAACTACTTGAAACCAAAATTGACAAACCAAAAATGGGAGGGGGAACTAGGAAATGTGGCTCATGTAAATACTGTAAGCACATTCTAACATCAAATTCATTTACAATAAGATCAGTGGTTTATCATATAAAGGGGTTGTTTACCTGTAATTCTAAAGGTATAGTCTACTTGGCACAATGCTTACAATGTCTGTCTTTCTATGTTGGAAAGACGGACAGACAATTGCGTGATCGAATATACGAACACTTATACGCAATTGCAAAGTCCAAGGAAGAAAATGCACTAGCCAGACATTGTAGTAACAACCATGGTCACTCCTTTTCCTTTATGATTATTGACGGCATTAACAAGCAACATTTAGATATTAATTGTGTCAATGAAAACTTTTTAAAATTGGAATTGGAGAAAAAAGAACTTGCCTGGCAGCTACGTTTAGCTGCATGTAGAGAGCCAGGGATTAATGAATCATGTTCCATAGCATGTATTTTAAAACTCAAAAATCTTATGAGATAGTTTTAAGGGTAACTCTTGCTATATAGACGTTCTTCGGTTTAAACAAAAACAGTTTTAAAAGCACAACATTACAGATTAATTTTATTTTAGGACATAGGTTTTAATTTTGGATGTCAGATTTGAATTGTATAGTTAATATTATTTTAAGTATAAGTAAGCTTAGTTAATAGCTAGTTTTAAAGACAGGTTGTTTATATATATATTTTTTTGCAAATGATAAAACGCTGCTTGTATTTAGCAGAATGTGGAAAGTTTATGAAGTGTAATAACAATCATTACTACCACAACTGCATTTAGAGTAAGGATTTATTAGACACTTGTTCACCTAGTTTCATATTTTTAAATTTATGTATTTCTATAACCATATCTAAATTTACAAATCGAATATGTTGTATTGAATTAATGTAACTAGTTAGACTTATGTTTTATAGTTTTAATTTAAACAAACTTGTATAAACTTGCAACTTATAGTTTTATATTTGTAGTACTAGCACTTTAAAACACTAATGGCAAGTCAATTATGTTAATTGCAAGCATATGCATTGATTTAAAAACTGCATTGTATGGAAGAACTTTTGTCTGAAGAAGTTCCACTATTATGTGGAACGAAAAACGCGTTTAGCGTTTCACGTTATTTGGTTCTTTCTTTATTTTTTACTTCTGTCAGAGTACAAGTGGATTTGGAAAATAAACTTTTAAGCTTTTCGAACTGGTACGAAGGTTCCGTTTTGTTCAGCCAGTTTTTCCAGTTTACTTCATTTCCTGGTTTGTTGAAGTGCTTTGGTTAAAACACTAGTAGTTAATCAGAGAGAGTCCAAGAACTTGCAAAATATCCAAAAGCTTTATTCAGGAGAACAAAAAATGAGCGCTTTCGCGTGGTCCATCCACGCTTCATCAGATAATGATTTCTAAACAGCTGTTATGTATTTATATATCCGCTAAGCGCGGGAAACTGATTAATTGAAATAAAATAATTCATTTAAAAAAATCATATATTTTACATTCATTATTTAAAACATAAGTGCAAAATTCATTTCTGTTGTATATGTATAAATACCTAATTCTCATAAAAAATAAAACATAACAAAAATATATAATCTTTAAAAGTGTATTGATACTATACGCTTAATTTTCTTATATATCTAACTAGCAAAAGCAGATCAATATAATATAACTACATATATGTCTGATTAGTATATCAAGGGATTATTCTGATAAATTAATAAATACACATTATATATTATATAAAGAATTGAACATGACGGTTTGTGCTAATGCTTTTTGTTATCAAGTCCGTCAATCATAAACAATAAGTTTCATATTAAAACAACCATATTCTCAAATTGTCACTTGGTGAGAAAAAGATGTAAGATATCTTATGTCACAATGAATAAATAGGTTTAATTCATATTATGTATGAATAAAAAATACTAATATGTCTACCCAAATCAAACATAATATAGAATGATATATATGTATTTTAAAAGATTATATTAAAATATGTACTGTATACATAAAATATGAATGTATATATATAATACATTATAAATGCACATATATTTACAATTCAATATTCATATAGTTAGATGAAATGAATATGTATGTGTCTAGAGCATATTATTTTCTATATAACAATACAGGCTTAATAGATAAATAATTATTAATGCCTGGGGATATATGTGCACCTAATTTTAGTATCCAATTTAGCTCAGCGAGAGCCAGATCATTCTCTGAATCTCCACCTCTGATGTTCTGTGGTATCACTTGTAGAACTCTAAAACAAAACGAATGGGTGGGATATTCAACAATATGTTTGGCTAGTGCGTTGGTTTCCACAGCCTTACGAATATCATATAAATGGTTATATATTCGCTCTTGTAGTCTCCTCTTAGTTAACCCTACATAGAATGCCTGGCATGCTGTACATGTGGCAAGATAAATTAAATTACGTGTGTGGCAGTTAGCATAAAACTTGGGAACAAAAACATAATCAGTATTTGGATGTTTAAAAGGTTGTATTTCTGTTATATATTTACATCTATTGCATTTGTGACATGGAAAAGTACCTTTAGTCACTGGTTCAATGATGTTCTTTTCATTATTTTTTCCATCCAATATAATATTATGATCACCACATAGAATTCTTTTAAGGTTCCTACTATTTTTGTGTAGGAATCTGGGATATTTTCCTACAATGTCTTTCGTTTGTGAATCAATAGTTAAGATGTTCCAATTGTCCTGAATAATCTGTTGTATGTTTTTAATATCACTAGTATATGTAATAGTGTATTTTATGTAATTTTCAATTCTATCTTTCCTTTTATAGTTATTAGATGAATGTATATTATAGCATCTATAAAGACTGTCATTTTCTGGGGATATTCTATCTCCCAAGACTTCTTTTTTGATGTTATTAACCATTTTTAGATCATAGCCTCTATTAATAAATAAAGCCTCCATGGAATTAGCTTCTTTTAATAGATCTTCGGTTTTGGTGCAAAGTCTAAGTATCCTTGTGAACTGACTTTTAACTATGCCATGGAAAGTATGTCTCGGATGCATGCTATCAAATGTCAAGATGGCATTTTTCCAAACTGGTTTCCTATAAAGAGTAGAGATAATATTGCCCCCTGGTGTTAAACTGAGTGTAACATCAAGATAATTTATCTCCTTTGTAGAAGTTTCTTTAGTAAATTTTAAAAATGTGGTAGTAGTTTCTAGATATTGTAGAAATGTTTCAAATAGTTCTAGAGTGCCCTCCCAAATGATTATTATGTCGTCCACAAACCGCTTGTAGAACTTAACAAATTTGCATTGATCATTACTAAAAAGATATGACTTTTCCCACCAAAGGACTACCAGATTGGCGTAAGTATTTGCACAGGGGGTGCCCATGGCTACCCCCCATTTTTGCAAATAATAAGTATCGCCAAATATAAAGATGTTATTTGTGAGCACTAATTCTAAAAGCTGACATATTAGGATAACCTTGTCATTGGTAAAAGTAGTCTCTTTTGTTAAAAGTTCTCTTATATATTCTATACCGATGTCATTTGGTATTGCTGTAAATAGATTTTTTACATCCATAGTTATTAATATATTGTGACTACTACTATCAAGTTCTAAGTTTTTTATGCTGTTAAGTAAATCATATGTATCCTTAAGTATGGTAGGAAATTGGTTTGCTACTGGTCTCAAAATATCTTCTAAAAAAGTAGAAATGTGTGCTGTAGTCCAATTTTCCCCTGATACAATGGGTCTAAGGGGAATGGGATACACTTCTTTATGTATTTTAGGTATCCCTTTAATTATTGGTATGGTGGGGTATTCTATAGTCAAATATTCAAAAATCTCTGGGCTAATTTGGCGACACATGAGAAGGTCATAAAGAACATCTTTTACTGTTTTTATGATATGAGTTACCTCTTGTGATGTTATAGGAATATATGTATCAACTTCTGATAGCATGGTAACCATATTGGTGACATATTCATGGCTGTCTAAGACCACCACTCCACCTCCTTTGTCTGCCGGTTTTACAACTATATGTGGATTCTGTGTAAGTTCATTTAAGGAAAGTGTTTCCATTGGTGTAAGATTGTAAAATCTTCCTTTCTTACTTGTGTTGTTAAACAAATGGTAATACTGATTTTCACAAATCCTTAAAAATCATTCAATATGTGATGGCATATTCGGTGTAAAAACACTTCTATTTTTATATCGTGTAACTTCCTGCTTGTTGTTAATGTCAGTACCAAATAACAGTTTAAGACTCAATTTCCTGCAAAACAGCCTTAAATCAATCAATGTTGCTGTTAATGTAGCAGGAGTTGCTGGTATGGAACTGAGTCCTCGGTTCAGGACACTAATAGTTGATTTATCCATTACATAACAAGAATAGTTAAAAAGCAAGCTAGAAGTCAGTTCTTTCTTCTTCTGTTTTGTGTGAACTGATCCGCTGAGTATTTCCTCTTGCGGGAGTCCCTGCTGTGAGACTGCCCTCTTGCTTGCTGTATGAACTGTCGTTTCTGGTACGGTAAAAAAGTTACCGAAGATGACTGTGCACTGGAAGTGTTCTTAGGTATAGCTCCTGCAGCTGGAGCTGATAAATGAGTAATGAATGCTTCTTGATTGGGAGGGGGTGTGTCAACAATTGTTATTTCATTGTTGTTGGCTCCCAAGGAAGTGGTCGCTAATATATCTTTGTTAAACATAGATGCTGGCGTCTGAGGCAATGGTTGAGCCGCAGTATGAGAATTAGCGGTTGGTTTCAGTCTATTATTAGTAGTGGGTGTTTCTGACTGCTGTGATAAAGACGGAGAATGAGATGCTTGATGCCTGGGCCAAATAAACACTTGACCCTTCTGAAAATCATTATAGTCACGTTGTAGTTTCTTTTGTTTAGTGATCCTGAGTCTGTCACTAAACGCATTCACTTGAGAAAACACATTGTTAATTTTATCTAAGCAATGTTTCGAAGTAAAACGTTCTGTTATTTGTTTATAGATCAAGTCCGTTTTATTTCTTAGGTCTGTTTCCAAAGGTAAAAAATAGTTTAATATTAGCTTAGCATAACTGAATCCCAGTTCTATATTCAAATCCTGCCACTGTTTAAGTAATTCAGGATGTGAGTCCCCATAGGTAGGCATGCAGAACACCCGCATGCCTCTGGGGACTATCTTAAAGTGTATACATGCCTCCAGGTGTAGCCTTTGCCAGGCATATCTTTGGAGTTGGTATAAATTATCCTCTAAAGATTTTAATAAAAGATAAAAGTCAGAAAGATTCTCACCGTTTGCACATAAACGAGTTTGCCCAATCTCGCTCGTGAAATCCAGAGACAATAAAGGGTTCTTGTCTAGATGTATGAGTCCATCCCATGGTATGGATGCTTCCCTCAGCTCCAGATTGTGATGAATAACAGGCTCCATCATGTGCTGGGACTGCCAACCAAAACAGAACAGCAAATGTAGAAAAAATAGTCAGTGTCCCTGCTAAATGGTTTCCTCACCAAAAACTCCGAAACAGCAATACGTGAAAAAGTGAGATACCAACCACGAAAGATGTTGTCAGGAATATACGGTGTTAAAACACTAGTAGTTAATCAGAGAGAGTCCAAGAACTTGCAAAATATCCAAAAGCTTTGTTCAGGAGAACAAAAAATGAGCGCTTTCGCGTGGTACATCCACGCTTCATCAGATAATGATTTCTAAACAGCTGTTATGTATTTATATATCCGCTAAGCGCGGGAAACTGATTAATTGAAATAAAATAATTAATCAGAATAATCCTTATATAAATAATAATAATTTATCAGAATAATCCCTTGATATACTAATCAGACATATGTAGTTATATTATATTGATCTGCTTTTGCTAGTTAGATATATAAGAAAATTAAGCGTATAGTATCAATACACTTTTAAAGATTATATATTTTTGTTATGTTTTATTTTTTATGAGAATTAGGTATTTATACATATACAACAGAAATGAATTTTGCACTTATGTTTTAAATAATGAATGTAAAATATATGATTTTTTTAAATGAATTATTTTATTTCAATTAATCAGTTTCCCGCGCTTAGCGGATATATAAATACATAACAGCTGTTTAGAAATCATTATCTGATGAAGCGTGGATGGACCACGCGAAAGCGCTCATTTTTTGTTCTCCTGAATAAAGCTTTTGGATATTTTGCAAGTTCTTGGACTCTCTCTGATTAACTACTAGTGTTTTAACACCGTATATTCCTGACAACATCTTTCGTGGTTGGTATCTCACTTTTTCACGTATTCTATTCCTTGTACAATACAGTACAGTTGTTAGAGGGCATTTTAAATTTATTGTTTGAACATTTTTCCAGTAAACAATGAAACAAAATGCATGCAAACCATGTCATAAGAACATGTTGCTTCATCGCAATAGCATGCATCCGGGGTACATTTATAAGAATATAGTTCAGGGACAAACTATGCACCTGTCCAGATACACCCCAGATAACCTAGATTTTGAGACAGGTTTGATTGAACTTAAAAATAGATTTAAGGAACGTGGCTATGGAGAATTAGATTTTGAGAATGGAATTGGAAATTTAGAATACTTAAGAGAAGAAGCAGCAGTCCCATATTTCTCTACTGCAGGTCCAGTACAGATGAGACAACAGAATGTTGAGTTTAATACTAATAAGGTAGTTTATCCCATCCTATATACACGGGATGTAGGTGACATAAAAGATGTTATAAGAAAGCATTGGCATATCTTGTCAGTTGACCCCAGAATCAGAGCAATTTTAGGGGACTGCCCGAAATTCATATATAAAAATAAAATGAATTTGAAAAGGCTTTTAAGCCATTCCAGGAATAATACCAATAGCATAACTGAACAAGTATGTGTTACCTCTCCTTGTAATTCATGTAATTTTTGTTCATTTATAGATATCGAACAAATATTTGTACATCCATCTGGCATCGGGAGTTTTTCAGCATATGCCAGTGGTAATTGTATGTCTCAGAATGTAGTCTATTTAGCCGTGTGTACCAAGTGTCCCGCATTCTATGTTGGCAAAACTAACAGGTGCCTTAGAGATAGAATGCGGGAACATATATATCACATTAGAAAATGTACCCCTACAAATGCTTTAGCGAAACACGTTAGAGATAGTGGAGAGGGACATTCCTTTAAATTTAGGATTTTGGAGAAAATATATACCACCATTAGAGGTGGGGATGCTAAAACACTTACTGAATCAAAGGAATCAAGCTGGATTATAAAATTGAGAGCAGATAAGTTCCCAGGCAACAATGGGAAAGTACCCATTAAACCATTTTTAAAAATGAGAAAATTGAAAATTAAATGATTTGATGTTGTGCAAGTGTGTATAAGTAAAAGTATATAAATTTTATATGACATTATTGCTTTTGAAAAGTTTTTGGTATAACCCCCCCCCCTTTTTTTAAAAAATGATTTTAAAGTATTAATTTTAATATTGTTCATTTAGATAAATAGACTTGCATAAGCATGGTCATATATAAGCTTTTGTATATATATAAGTAATTTATATAATTATGTTATAGTGAAGCATATATATGTTGTGATACATATCTGGAATATACATTCTGATACTAGGTGTGCTTTTACATCAGTATATATTGATGGTCATATAAAACTAACATTAATACATGGAGATACACCATGTTGAATGTATATGTATATAGATATATTTGGTTTAGCACAGTATTAAATGTATTAGTATCAGCTTAGATAAATAACTGTCTCAAACATGTATTTGGTTTGATTGGCACGATTTTTGCGCCTTTTTTAGTTTTTAAATGACCTAATTATTCATGCTAATCAGGTCTGATGAAGATTTTATCGAAAGCGCTTACCTGAAGTGCACACAATAAAATTTTGTAATACTACGAGTACGTAGACTTTATTCTATATACCAACCTACAGTTTGAGCTGTATCTACAATTGATTTGGCAGTATCTGGAACATTATGACTGGTTCGGAATACTGTGACTATTTTTTGCTTATAAGATAGCATATTTATGCAAACGGAATACCCCTTCATTGTTTTGCTTACGCTAGTATCTCTCTTATTTTAAATTTATTGTTTGAACATTTTTCCAGTAAACAATGAAACAAAATGCATGCACCAATGACAAAGCTGCCCAATTCAGAACATTTCCATCATACAAAGTCTACTCAACCTTCTATAGTCCACCAGTATCAGTAAATATGCACAATCTCTGAAGTAGTAAAATCCACATTAAATCTGTAACTAATAAAGAGGTTGCTGCTAGCAAACTTTATATGTCATTGTTTCATCTACAAATAAAGTGCCTGTTGCCCTTGAAGAATAAATTGCCTATGTTGCATGCATTAAAAAAATGATAAGCTAGTAATACCACAATAGGGAATGGATGGCAAACTGATAACAGGTTCATAGTTACTAGGTATCTTTGCTAAAAAGGACTGCAGCATCCACCCCAATTACAACACAGTACAGTATCAGCAATGCATCTACCTACTGTGGGAGTAGAACCCACAGCCTTCTGCATCAAAAGCAAGTACACTACCTGTTGTGCTATTAACAATGCAAGCAGACTTAGCATAAGCAGCACTAAACTTTTGTTCCCCAGTAGTTCTCAGCTCCTTATAAAATCTACTCGACACTCAGCTGTATCTGTGAACTTTGCAGCACAAGAAATATGGAAGAAGCCAAAATTTATTGGGGGGGGGCAAAAGGACAAAAACCAGGGACACATTTTAAACATTGTTGGTATAATGTTGGAAAGTTGCTAGAATAAAATGCTGTGTTACACCATACATTTCACTGCCACGTCTTGAACCCAGGGGACCCTGTGCAAAACAGTCAGAGAAACATACCACTATGCCAAATCAGCTGAAACAGAGGAAGACAAACTTAAATGGCTACCATTTAGTGAATTCAGTTCTCACCATAGCTGTCAACCTCTTCACAAACAACACCTGAAAAAAGCCAATAATGTGGGAATACAGCTGCCAAACATATTCAGTGAATTGAGTTCTCACCATAGCTCTCAACCTCTTAGCAAAAAACATGTGGACAAAGCCAGTAATGGGGGGAATACAGCCCCCACACATTCAGTAAATTCAGTTCTCACCATAGCTCTCAACCTTAGCACAAAATACCTGGACGAGGCAAATAATGGGGGAATACAGTCCCAAAAATATGGGCAAATTTCAAATATCCATGTTATAAACTTAGACAATTGCTAGAATAAAAGGTTGTTTTACCATGTACTTTCTGAAGAATATGAAGTCTGAAATTCAAATGTCTGTTATTTTAAACATTTGTTAACCAGGAAACTAGTCTGACTTGGAACAAAACAAAACTAATTTTCAGCAGACCAGGGAGAAACACTCCAGAAACATCTTTATAAGGGATGGGAGGACATGTAGACTCCACACAAAAGGCACCCCAGCCAAGCATCAAACCAGAGAACCTGTAGCTGTCAGACAACAATGCTACCAGTGCACCACTGCATTACAAACCTTTGCAAGGAAAACTGAAGATACAGAAACCACAGATTTTATGAGGAACAGAACAAATATGGGCAAAAATCTGCAATTTTTTACAAATAGTGGTGGATAGGGAGTTCAGGCCCTTGCCACCTGCATCTAAGGTACAGGTTCAAGCCTGAGTATCTGTACCCACCACTATGTGTTAACAGGGGCATTACACACACACACACACACACACACACACACACACACACACACACACACACACACACACACACACCAAACCTTACCTCCTAATTGAAGCAACAAAACTCCATTGTCCGGAACGTGCTCGACCGACTTTAATGCTTCCCTGCAAGCCACACAAAAGGTCCAACTCCACCATTGTCTGGAAACCCGTGCTCGACTTCAACACTTCAAACTCAAGTTACCTCTCTCCTGATTGGTCCTGCACTCCCTGCGAGAGCTTTGATTTGTCCTGTCTGTGGATCAAGCAGTCCAGAACTCCTCTGTTCTGTGCGGTCATCTACTGCACAGATTCCTGGACATCTGCAGGACAGTCTGAGTGTGTCTGGGCATGCCACGAAGTTCCTGTACTCGTAAAAATGTTTTTTTTTTTTTTAATTTTATGTTTCACAATTTTTTATTTCTTTTGTTTCTAGGTGGGAGGGCTGCAGTCTTGCAGTCTGATAGCACAAACCACCCCTGACCAAGAAAAGGCTTCAACAAGCCTACAGAACCCTGCATCATTTCAGAAAAGACTGTTGATCACCAAAGAGCCTGTGGCCTGCTTCTCATCTTGGGATTGGTGCTGCTGTTTTGCTTCTGGTAAGAGAAAAAGTAAAAGAGCATTGTATCCCAGCAGTGCAAAGCGGTGGGGAGACCAGCACTAGTAGTAGCCAGATAGTAGCCAATTAGGTGAATCCCCAGAATTCATTATTCTTGACAAAGTTTTTTTTTTTTTTCTTTTCAGTAATTACTGCTTGATTAGCTACTGTCTAATCTAACTTCAGACTATCCCCTCAAATACACCATCCATAAATCATCAGGCACTGCTTCAGTGTTTGGCAGTGCCCTACAACTTGAATTCACATTTTTCCTGTAAAAATCACCCTTGAAATTTCACCAATACCTAGTTGCTCACAAGGCAACTAGTTTGCAATGGCAAGCACTGCCCCAGAATTGCAAAACACATCCAACAGACATTACTTTATTTTCTCACAGCAACCATATAATCAATAAAAGGGCCTGTTCTATGGATATGAATGTTCCCACTATCTCCATTACCAGCTTGGTGGATATAACCATGCTGAAGCAATGCAGAAATTATTTATTTTATTTATTTATTTTACATTTGTTGACCGGGATAGTCCGATTGGATGCATGTCCATTTTCAGCGGAGGCCCAGGGAGAAAAGCTCCAAGGGTAAGTGGATACAGCATTGCATAATACCAGCATTACATATTACAAACAGACTATTTACAGAGATAAGCAAGTTAAA
The DNA here is from genome assembly GCF_019279795.1 of Protopterus annectens. Taxonomy (NCBI): domain Eukaryota; kingdom Metazoa; phylum Chordata; order Ceratodontiformes; family Protopteridae; genus Protopterus; species Protopterus annectens. Next base: position 1,269,566,611 of record NC_056733.1, on the reverse strand, counting down.
CAAGTTCCACAGGTTACAGTTAAACCTGAGTGCAAGTCAGGATTAAATGAAATTACACAGTAAACTGGTTAGTAGATTTTTACACATTCTAGAGAGAGTTAGCCAGGCTTGATACATTGACATAGCTAGTTAAGAGACAAATGTTGTTTGAGTCTAGTTTCAAATTGACCTAAGGTGGAAAGTAAGGTAATATCAGCTGGAAGAGAGTTCCAGGATCTACTTACAGAGTTTGCAAAGAGAGAATCACCGGCTGTGTTATTAATTTTGCTAGTCTGAATTAGTAGTTTGTTAGAGGATTGAAGTGGTCTAGGATTGTTATAGGGGGTGATAATATTTTTAAGTGCAGGAGTATTGTCCGGATTATACAGGATTTTATAGGCCATAATCAGTTGGTTATACTGGATTAGGCTGGGTAGTTCAAGCCACCCAAGCGGATTTAGATTGATGCAATGATGTGTCCTAAAAGGCAGCCCAGTGGCAAACCTGACAATGTGGTTGTAGCAAATTGAGAGTTTGTTAAGGGCAGTCTTGTTTAAATTCGAGAGTAGAGGGGATGCATACAGAAGGGGTGAAAGAAGGTGAAAGTGAGCTATGGCAATTTTAGCTGGAGGGGTTAGGAAGGCTTTTATTCTGTAAAGTGACCCTAGTTTTTTATTGATGGTTTTGATAGTCTGGTTAACATGTAGGTCAAATTTTAGATTATTGTCTGTGATGACACCTAATAGTTTTGTAGAGGGGTCAGGGGACATTATTGTGCCATCATTTAATTTTATGGTAAAGGTGAAAGCGGTAGATGTACGTGTTGGTGAAAATAACAGCATTTTAGTTTTTTTGGGATTTAGGATCAGACAATGTTCAGAAAGCCAGTTTTTTATCATATTAAAGGTGGTCTGGGTAGCTGACCATAACTCTACTGGAGATGTGGCTGAGCAAATCAGAGTAGAGTCATCAGCATATTGGATACAGCTGACTTTTGGGATGACAGTATAAAGGTCGTTAATGAAGATGGAGAACAGCAAGGGCCCTAGTATAGAGCCCTGTGGTACTCCAAGGGTGATAGGTAGAAGGTTAGAGAGTTTGTTCTGTCAGAGGACAGCCTGCTGACGACCATTCAGGTAGGATTGAAGTCATTGAAGGGCTCTAGTATCTAGACAGAATGTTTGCAGGGTGTGGATTAAAAGTTGGTGATCAACCATATCGAATGCCTTGGAAAGATCCAAGAAGAGGGCTGAGGATATATAATTATTGTTGCAATTATGGTTTATGGTGTTGGTAAAGGCTAGGAGGGCTGAAGTAGTGCTGTGATGAGGATAGAAGCCATGCTGAGTGTCTGCCATAAGGTGATTCTGGATTAGGTGGTGCATGAGTTGTCTATGAATACATTTTTCCATAATCTTTGCAAGTGGAGAGAGTATAGCTATTGGCCTATAATTGGAGAATTCAGTAGAGCTGCCTCCTTTGTGAAGTGGGATTACATAGGATATTTTCCAGATGGTGGGAATTTTAGCTTCTACTATGGTTCGATTGATTAGTATTGAGACGGGGTAAGCAATAGCATCAGCTGATTTTTGTAGGTACTCGGCAGGGAGTTGATCAACAGAAAGTGTAGTGGGTTTTAATTTTTTGATCAAGGTACGGATAAGTGAAGTGGCAACTGGTTGGAAGCTGAACATGAGTAGGTTTCTAGGGGTGCTACTTTCAGGACCAGGGGAGCTAGGAGGTAGTTGGCTAGCTAGGGTTGAATTGTCTCAGTAAAGAATCAGTTAAAACTGTCAGAAACATCTTCAGGATTTTATCAATAGTAGCAGCAGGGATTGGGGTTGAAGTTTGTCCAGGATGTAGTAGATTATTTAAACCTGCCCAAAACTTCTGAGGGTTATTTTGATTTACTGTCTGTAAATTACAGTAGTATTGTTTTTTGTCTTGTAAAATTGATTTTTTGGTTTCGTTCCTGGATTGCCTGTATTTCATGTGATCTTGAGGGTCTTTAGAAGAACGCCATAAAGCCCATGCATTGTTTCTAAGGGTAATTTTGAGTTTAGACTCTTTAGAAAGCCATGGCGTAGTTTTTGCCTTGGTTCTCTTTGAACGAACAGGTGCATGCAAATCAAGGATCTCAAGGAATTTGTTGTTAAAGTATGCTACTGCTTCCTCTAAGGGGAGGTGTTTTAGAATAGACTAATTTACATGAGTTTAGTTCTTGTTGGAATTTGGCAGGGTCAAAGTTTTTATTGTTTCTAACCTTTCTGAGTAAGGTTGTTGGGAATTAATGGTTTTGTGCTTAATTACATATGTGAGAAGGTGATCGCTTAGGCCATCAAGGAGGGTACCAGAGGTGTACAGTTGGGGGTGACTATTTATGAGTGCCCAGTCAAGTATACTTTCTTTTTGGTTGGGTTTACCTATCCTGGTAGGGGTGGATATCATTTGTGTAAATGCATGCAGGTTAATATGGGTGGTTGAGGATTCTGAGAAACAGGTGCCCCAGTCTATGTTAAAGTCTCCAGGTAGTAGGGTTTCTTGGGGGTAGTGATATGATAGCCATTGCAGGATTTCTTCAAATGTAGATATATTGTTACCCGGGTGAATGTACATACAGATGATATTAATGCATTTATTTTTATTAAGTTGCAATTTGGTGGCAAGAATCTCAGAGTTATTAATCTGAGGTGGTTATAGGTTCATAGGTTCATACTAGGCTATCTGCCCTAGGGCATTTATAAGCCTAGCCAGAGTGTGTTTGGCTTTCGCCACCCATTTTAAATTAATTTTGCTATGCCCTTTTTTGAGGTTAGTATACTGTGCCTCTGTCTAACAGTGACACAGAAGTGATACCCAGGGTAAACCTACGATCTCCCATCCACTCATCAAGATTCCTCTTGAAGAGAGTCAATGAGGGACTCTGCCTAACCTGGACTAGGATTTTATTCTAGAGTGAAGGGAGCCTCTGGGTTATGAATCTGTCCCTCCAGCATGTCCTGTTTATTTCAGTGCTGAGGTTCAAGTCTCTCGAGCGCATAGCTCGATGGGATTTGGATTTTCTGAGGTGCAGCATGTCCATTAATTCCGGGTTGTACATGGCTTTATACATCAGGCACAGATCGCCTCTGAGCAGGCGGTATGCCACTGAGTAGAGCTGGAGTTTCTTTAACCGGGCAGCATATGGCATCTGTTTGAGCCCTATGATCCTCTTGGTGAGGTACTTTTGGGGTCTTTCCAGTTGCTGCAGGTGTCTGGTAAGGTACATCCCAAAAGGGGCATTGTACTCAATTATGGGCCTGATGAGGGATGAATAAAGAGGTACGATGATCTCCCCTGATCTAGATGTGAATCCCTTCATGATTAGGTGTGCTATATAAAATGTTTTTCTAACCGCTTTGGCCACGTGGTTGTCAAATGAGGGACTGCTATCAACTTGGGTCCCCAGGTCATTAATTACTTCTTTTGTACTTAATGGATTACCACCTATGTGGTAATTTGTGGGCACTTTGTTTTTGCCAAAGGGGATGACTATACACTTTTTGGCGTTTAGCTTGTGGCCATGGCTCTGGCACCAGTTATCTGTTTCTATGAGGCCCTTTTGGAGGATGCTTGTGTTGGCTGGAGAGTTGATTATGGCGCCCAGTTTGCAGTCATCTGTGAACTTAGTCAGCCACAGTCCTTCCATGTTGGCCTGTACCTCCGAGAAATATATACCGAACAAGAGAGGTCCCAGGACTGAGCCTTGTGGGATGCCACTTGTAACTGGTTTGGAGTTTGACATGGCTCCAGCAATTCTAACCATGTGGGTTCTGTCCTTGAGCCAGTTTGCAACCCATCTAGTGACATAGGGGTTTATATTTAAGCTGGTGAGCTTATCTATAATGCCCGAGTGGGTATTGTATTGAAGGCTTTTGCAAGGTTCAGGTAGGCTGTGTGGACCACCTTCCCCTCATCAATGGCCTTGGTGACTGTTTCAAAGAAATTAACCAGGTTTAAGAGGCAGGATCTGCCCTTAACAAAGCTGAACTGGGTAGGATCTAGTGTCTGTAGGTCCCCGATATCTTTATTTATGAGGTCCATGATGATCCTTTCCATAGCTTTGCAGACCAAGCTAGTCAGGCTTATGGGGCGATAGTTTACAGGATCCATTGAGGCACCACCTTTGTGGAGAGGGACCACTGTTGTTGTACGCCACTCTTTGGGTACATATTCTGTAGTAAGGCTGAGATTGAACAGTAGTTTTATGTTTGGGTTTAGCTCTTCTTGGAGTTCATGTAGGACGCAGCCCGGGACACTGTCTGGTCCCATTGATGCTGTGTTTTTTGCTTTGGAGAGGGCAGCTCTTACCTGAGCATCTGAGATGTCAGGGGGACAGCACTCTGCTGGGATAAATATTTGCCCTTTTGGTGGGGAGGGGGGGTTTGCGCTGAACCTGTCAGCTAGGATGTTGGCAATGTCTGTGGGTTTGGTGTATTTTTGTCATTTTGGACTAATTCTGAGCATATCTGGGAATTCCCACCCAGGTTCCTAACATAACTAAAGAAAGCCTTGTGATTATCCTTAGTGTCCTGTGCAATTTTCTCTCGAAGCTGGCCTTAGGCGATTTTATGAGTGCCCGTTGTTTTTGCTAATACTGATCAGAGATGCCTTCCCTTTTTGGGATTTTGCTCTATCATGTAGTAGCTTCCTCCTTCTATTGTATAGTTTGTTTATGGCTAGGGTCCACCAGACAGGACGTCTGCCTTTGGAGGATTGGGTCTTGGTTTTATTTGGGATTGCATGATCCATGCATTCCTGAAGGTGTTCATAGAATGCGTTTATAAAGGATTCTGTGATCTGGGCCGTATTTTCCACAGGCCCGGGGGCTTTGAAGGATTCCACCTTGGTTTTGAGGAGTGTGAAATTTGCTTTAGAGAAGTTTTTCACTGTGGTTTTCAGGGCAGGGGGTGGAGTCGGGAGGTGAATATCCAGTGAGATTAGTTTATGGTCTGATCTTACCAGTGAGGGATACACTTCTGGTCTGGAGCATAGAGTCCCCATGTTGGTGATGATCAGGTCCAGTATGTTTTCCCCTCTTGTGGGAGTGGTAACAAGTTGTTCCATAGCATTTGAGTTTATAAATTCTAGGAACCTTTGGGCTAGGGTGTTGGAGCTAGAGTAATGCTCCCAGTCTATGTTTGGGTAGTTGAAGTCACCCAATATAATGGTGTTTGGAGAGACCTTCATATTTTCCAGTGTTCTCAGGAAGGCCGAGTGGGGTTCCTGGGTTTGGGAGGGTGGTCTGTAGCAGGCTATAAACTGGAAGGCAGTTTTACCCACTGTTAGTTGCACATGGATAGTTTCTGATGATTCGTGCTGTGCCACCAACCTGGAAGTGTGGGTATCTTTGACAAATATTGATACTCCCCCTCCTTTTGTGGTATGGTCCAAGTTTTGGGGCCGAAAAGCATGGTATGAGATATAACCTGGTAGTGCTGGGGTGCTCTCGGGAGCCTTGAACCAGGTTTCTGTTACTGCACAGATATTGATGTTCTCCATGCTAAGGAGAGTTTCGAGTGCGTGCATCTTGAGGTTTAGACTTCTGGCATTGAGTAGCATTACTGTTAGTTTTTTATCCCTTGTGATACCTATGGAGGTGGATTTGTCTTTTGAGCCTTGCCTAAAAAAGGCACTATGGGGGTAGCAAGAGCCTTTGCCAATATCCGAAAGCCCAGGGTTGACAGGTGCAAGCCGTCCCTAGCGAAGCATCGTGGCTTGTCCAGCATGTCATCCCAGGCTGACAGGCATTGGATCCCCTTTGAATGACACCAATCCCCTTTGAATGACACCAATAAGGGGAGGTGTTTTAGAATAGACCAATTTACATGAGTTTAAGCCAATTGTTGAAATTGATCATCTTGTCTTCATACTGTGGCATCATTCTTGGTGAGGGTAAGATGCTACTCAAGGTCAGGGTCATACCGGCCTGGGCTACATGCTCAGAGAGCTCGTCTATGTCTCTTTTCATGTAGTCCAGGGAGGTGCATCTCAGATCATTCACACCAGCATGGACAATGACTGAGTCATATTTGTACTTGCCTTGGAGTGACCTGAGTGCTTGTGTTATGTGGCGGATCCTAGTGCCCGACAGGCAGCTCATCGTGAACTTCTCCTTGTTCAGCCTAGTGAGCAGGATGCCAGTGTGCCTGACGATAGAGTCACCTATTACAAGTGTATCAGGTGTGTTGTTTAGCCTTAAGGGCTGTGACTGTTTGGCACGTGTTTTGTTTTGGGGTAGCGGTTGCTTGGGTGTCTGCTTTGGAGGTCTCTGCTGCTTAGGCAGATTTTTATTTAGAGCCTCCGAGTATGTTTTTGTGTGTTTATGTGTTTGGTTTGCTGTCGTGGTAGGTCTATGTGAGACTGGAATTGTAGTGAGTGTGGTTTCCTTCTCCTCCTGACTGGTTTCGCCAGTACTGAGTTGAGAGAGCTTAGCCTCCAGTATGGCTATATGGTTGCATCTCTCACATGTGTAGGAATTTGTTGGGAGGAGGAGAGGGTTGTCTGTGTACATGAGGCAGTTGTAACATTGCCTCAAGATTCCCAAATTCACCAGCTGGACCAGAGAGGAGATTGACAACTGACCTTTGGACATGCTAGAATAATATTGGGAATTCCTTTATAATTGAAAAAAAAAGGGCCAATGGGGAATGAGGTACTCAAGGGGAGTTTGTGAAGGTGTAGTGCTTTTAATATTTTAGTGCTGACTTATATAATTGCTTTAGTGAGCAAGTGCCAGGTACCCTAAATGCAATGTGTTACAGGTAACTTAAATGCAGAAACAACAAACAGTAACTTTCTTTCAAGTGAAACAAGGAAATAAGTACAGTAAGCAATGCAGATATCACTAGGGATCCACAGAAGCGCTGAAAAGCCGCGGTTTAGGTGGAATTAGCATTTCAGGGAAATAACAAGAAAACAAACAAGCAGCATACAAATAAAGCTAGATTCAGCAGGCCTGGATCTATTCTATGCTACAGCAAGCAAGGTGTACCAATTTCAGTAAGAAACAGTTCAAATATGCAGGCACTATAAGCCTCTAACCAGAACTTCCCAGCTCAGAAAGGCAGAGTCCAGCCTCTCCTCCCACAAGAGTGCAGACCACAAACCTTCTTAATGTAAAATAACTGGCCTGAAGCCCAAGTGCTTAAACCAGGACTAATACACTTTTAGAATAATAGACACTGAGCTCTCAATCAGCAGTTCACAACTTAGAAGGATGTAAGCTACCTGTCCTGCCACCAAAGGCCACAAACCTTCCTAATGTAAAACAACTGGTCTGAAGCCCAAGTGCTTAATCCAAAAGACTTAGAATGATAGCTACACTTTAATCAAGTTACTACCAAGCAGTAATAAATACAATTGAATACTTTAAATAATGCCTGGATTAGTGCTCAAGTTATACAAACAAAGCTAGATTCAGCAGGCCTGGATCTAGTCTATGCAACAGCAAACAAGGTGTACCAATTTCAGTAAGAAGCAGTTCAAATATGCAGGCACTATAAGCCTTTAACCAGAAATTCCCAGCTCAGAAGGGCAGAGTCCAGCCTCTCCTCCCACAAGAGTGCAGACCACGAACCCTTTTAATGTAAAATAACTGGCCTGAAGCCCAAGTGCTTAAACCAGAATTAATACACTTTTAGAATAACAGACACTGAGCCCTGAATCAGCAGTTCCCAACTTAGAAGGATGTAAGCTACCTGTTCTGCCACTACAGTGCAGACCACAAACCTTCTTAATGTAAAACAACTGGCGTGAAGCCCAAGTGCTCAAACCAGAATGAATACACTTTTAGAATAACAGACACTGAGCCCTCAATCAGCAGTTCCCAACTTAGAAGGATGTAAGCTACCTGTCCTGCCACCACAGTGCAGGCCACAAACCTTCCTAATGTAAAACAACTGGTCTGAAGCCCGAGTGCTTAATCCAAAAGACTTAGAATGATAGCTACACTTTAATCAAGTTACTACCAAGCAGTAATAAATACAATTGAATACTTTAAAGAATGCCTGGATTAGTGCTCAGGTTATACAAACAAAGCTAGATTCAGCAGGCCTGGTAGTCTATGCTACAGCAAACAAGTTGTACCAATTTCAGTAAGAAGCAGTTTAGATATGCAGGCACTATAAGCCTTTAACCAGAAATTCCCAGCTAGAAGGGCAGAGTCCAGCCTCTCCTCCCACAAGAGTGCAGACCACGAACCCTTTTAATGTAAAATAACTGGCCTGAAGCCCAAGTGCTTAAAACAGAATTAATACACTTTTAGAATACCAGACACTGATCCCTCAATCAGCAGTTCCCAACTTAGAAGGATGTAAGCTACCTGTCCTGCCACCACAGTGCAGACCACAAACCTTCCTAATGTAAAACAACTGGTCTGAATCCCAAGTGCTTAAACTAAAAGGATTAGAATGAGTTACACCAAGCAGTAATAAATACAATTGAGTACTTTTAAGATGACGCAAAAGCAAAATAAAGTAGGAAGAAACACAAATACAGTAAAAGCAGATTTTTTTTTTGAGTGTGCAAATGAAATGGGCCCAGGAGTTACAAGACAGAAACAAGTGCAAATGCAGGCCTTCAAATCAGAAAGTTGAGAGAGATGGAAGACTCTATAACTACAAATTCTGGGCCAGAACCACTCCTTATGTGGCAGACAGGTTACCTAGTGCTTACCACTCCCACTGATAAACTAGAAGGCTTCCCTCCAACACAGAAAGGCTTGGGGGCTCAGAAGCTTACAAATAGTCCTGGATACAGCAAATCTGTATCTGGAACACTAATTACAGGAAAGGTAGGAAACAGGCTTACAATTTTTTTTTCACAAAAGTAGCAAAAACAGTAGTAAAAACAATTCACATACAGTGCAAGCTGGCACACTTGAGTATGTAGCAATATTAGTCCACACACAGTTTGAAAAAATGTAATTAAATTAAACAGGACTAAAAGCAAGTGCAGAAAGGGTTTATTAGGTAGAATGCGGTAAAGAGGTGGGACTGGGGGAGTGTCCCAGATCAAATCTACATTGGTGCAGGCACTACAAAAGCCACTAAATTTAAACTACTACCAAAACAGGGAGGGGGGGGTGGGGAAGAAAGTTTCAACAGAGATGTGAGGAATCAGAGTGCAAATTATAAAACCCCAAAAATATATACTGATCTCTGTATATTTGCAGAACACTAAGACAACAGATATCTAAGCAACAATTTAGCTCTATAATACAGAATAATACAGAAAAATATACTCAGCTCTATATATTTGCAGATAGACTTGTAAGGCTGTTCCACTTTAAATGCAGACTGCTGCTATTAACAGTTCAAATTAAGGAAACCTTGAGTTAACAACACACAAGCAATAGAAACCACAATGAGGGTGGGGTGGGGAAGAAAGTTTTAACAGAGATGTGAGGAATCAGAGTGCAAATTATAAAACCCAAAAAATATATAGTGATCTCTGTATATTTGCAGAACACTAAGACAACAGATATCTAAGCAACAATTTAGCTCTATAATACAGAATAATACAAAAAAATATACTCAGCTCTATATATTTGCAGATAGTCTTGTAAGGCTGTTCCACTTTAAATGCAGACTGCAGCTATTAACAGTTCAAATTAAGGGAACCTTGAGTTAACAACACACAAGCAATAGAAACCACAATGGGGGAAGAAAGTTTCAACAGAGATGTGAAGAATCAGAGTGCAAATTATAAAACCCAAAAAATATATACTGATCTCTGTATATTTGCAGAACACTAAGACAACAGATATCTAAGCAACAATTTAGCTCTATAATACAGAATAATACAGAAAAATATACTCAGCGCTATATATTTGCAGATAGACTGGTAAGGCTGTTCAACTTTAAATGCAGACTGCTTATATTAACATGTCAAATTAAGGGAACCTTGAGTTAACAACACACAAGCAATAGAAACCACAATGGGGGTGGGGGGTGGGGAAGAAAGATTCAACAGAGATGTGAGGAATCAGAGTGCAAATTATAAAACCCAAAAAATATATACTGATCTCTGTATATTTGCAGAACACTAAGACAACAGATATCTAAGTAACAATTTAGCTCTATAATACAGAATAATACAGAAAAATATACTCAGCTCTATATATTTGCAGATAGACTTGTAAGGCTGTTCCACTTTAAATGCAGACTGCTGCTATTAACAGTTCAAATTAAGGGAACCTTGAGTTAACAACACACAAGCAATAGAAACCACAATGGGGGGGGAGAAGAAAGTTTCAACAGAGATGTGAGGAATCAGAGTGCAAATTATAAAACCCAAAAATATATATACTGATCTCTGTATATTTGCAGAACACTAAGACAACAGATATCTAAGCAACAATTTAGTTCTATAATACAGAATAATACAGAAAAATATACTCAGCTCTATATATTTGCAGATAGTCTTGTAAGGCTGTTCCAATTTAAATTCAGACTGCTGCTATTATATTACATCTATGGTGACATTCAACTCAGATTTATAGAGTACAGCTACCCCACCCCCCTTCCTCGAAGCATGATCCAGCCTGTGTATGTTGTACCCAGGTGGTAACACTTCGTTGTCTTTAGTGTTAGGTTTTAACCAGGTTTCAGATAAACAGAAAATCTCAGGGGAGTGGACATCCAGAAGTGCATGCAATTCATGTACCTTGTTATTAATGCTTCTAATATTGAGATGACAGGCTAGGAGAGAGTTAGTTGGCCTATTAATTGTAGGTTTGTAGCTTAGATTGCAAGTAGACAGGGTATGAGTGTCTGAAGTGAGTGGGCCAGGGTTGGGGTAAATATCCCCACCAAGTATTAGGTTGAGTCTATACTTGGTGATGAACTTCAGGAATTTGTTTATTAGTTTGTGGTAGTGTTTGGATCTAGAGCTAATGTGCCTGGGGTTGAGATGTTGATAGACTGAACAAGATGTTGGATAGGATCTGGTACTGTAAGTATGGTTGAAGGTGGAAGGATTTACAGCTGGGGTGATAGTGTGGCCTTTTGGGACCTGAAATCCTGTGAGAAACTGGTTTTCATACAAGGTAAGGAGGTATGGTGCGAACAAAATTGCCTCACATTTACTTACAACCAGCTAATTCTCAAACAAACGGATAACTTATGTGTGAGATGTACTTATACAATGTTGAAGGAGGCAAAGCTCTTTCATAAAAGTAATCCTAATGTCAATCAGTTGTCAGTAGTACTCATGCTGGATCCATCACACACAGTTCAAAGCAGACACACAGACCCACATATGCGAGAAACTTAAATATAACCTTACTAAACCACAAAAAAACATCTGCATGAAGTACACATTACAAATATCCTCACCAGCCACTATTGCACTATTTCAGAACAACAGCCACATCAACACATACAGCCACATCTCAGGTTGCCTCTACTTCTAAACCCATAAGGCAAGCCACCACACAATCCAACATTCAGGGCATTGGTGACTTACACAATGATGCCCCCCTCACCAGGCTGAGTAAGGAGAAAGTCACAATCAGCTGCTAGTCAGGGGAGTGGTATGATGGGAGTTGCCTAAGGTCTTGAACTATGAGGGGTTCAGTAGTCAACTGGTACAGACTAAACTAAAAAGGACAACATTCTAGACATGGTCCTTACCAATGCAGATGGTGTCATGGCTATCAAGGCAAGATTGGGCACTGTTAGTTATCGGTAAACATGCCACTGTGTGGTTTACTGTGCATGTGTAGGGGTAGACATAAAAATAATAATAATAAAAAACATTGGTGTGGGATTTTTAAAAATTATGTTGTGTGGGGGGAAGTGGTCATGGATGGATTAGGAGACTGGGAGTTGACTGGCAGAGTAAGCAGGCTACAAGAATGAGTCAGGAATGGCATACACAAGAAAATGGACAAGGATATGATGAATATGCAATAAAGCACAAAGAGAACAGATCTAATGTGATTACATAGGAATTTGAGATTAGCACTTAGGACAAAAAGCAGGGTTACGAGAGACGGAAAGAAGAGGGTGAGGAGGTAGTTGAGGTGGGTCTACATCATAGTATCGAACACCCATATACTTGATTTACAGAAGATTGAGATGAAAATAGTGAAAATCCTATTTATTGAAACCATAAAAGAATGAAACCCAGAACATCAAAATAGACAAGTTACTGGATGTCTGGTCTGCGCTTAAAAGAACATGTCTCCAGTTAGACATAGCCTAGACTAAGTAAGTATCAGCAGTTTTGCAGTGGGGCAAGCCCCTCTGCACCCCCTCACCCCCCTAAATTATATATACCAAATCTGAGTTCACACTACAGTGAGAAAAGGGTAAATTTCTCAATCCTAACTGTACCACAATCTCCATTCCAAACCGTTGATACCTACTTAGTGTAGGCTGTCAGTAACCAGAGACATGTTCCTTTAAGTGAAAACCGGACATCTGGTAACTTGTCTAGTTTGATGTCCATGGTTTCATTCTTTTCTGGTTTCGTTGAACAAGATTGTTGCTATTATCGTCTCAATCTTCTGTAATTTGACTATATGGGTCTTCGATATTATCAGGTAAACCCCTTGAGGCATAGAAGAGGGAAGTTAGAAAAAAGACATCAAAAATAGTAAGGGCAGCAAAGCTAAAACAGAAGGGGAATTAACAGATCAAGGAAGAAAACAAGGACTGTATTAGGTACATAGCAGAGAGAATGGCATGACAGGCAGAACTGACACAGCTGAACAAAGAAGGCAAGGAAGAATGGAGGCCATTAAAGACTGAGAAAAACAATATTCAGAAAGGAAAGGAAAGTAAAAAGGGAGAGTTCTATTGTGAGAGGAAGGCAGGGCAGTATGTATGAAACAGTGCATGGACATCAGGATAGAGACAATTATGTTTCAGATAAAAATGGCTGCTCTTAGGAAGAACAAAACCCAAGGATCAGGTTGGTTGCTTCCCAGAGTCTTCAGACGTCTGGCCAGAATGTTGCCAGATCAATGGCAGAGCTCTTCAGCAGATTACTGGCTAGTGCAGAAGTGCCAGAGGACAAACAGATGGCAATTCTGGTACCCTTGTGCCAGCGGCAAAGCAGAAAAATATACAGGATGACAGGCATATTAACAATAGTGGCAGGGAAAGGTATGGAAAGAATCCTGTGCAGAATGCCATTGCCATATTTAGAGGATAACACTTTCTAAGACCACACCCAATAGGGGTTTATGGCCACAAGGAGTTGTCCTTCAAAACTGATCCAGTTTTATGACTGTATTATGGTTGAATTTGACAAAGGAGTACCAGAACACATAGTCTACCTGGACTTTAGCAAGATCTTTGACATGATCGGATATATGAGAGTGATGGGAAAACCAGAGTGGTTATGAGTAGAACCAACACTTTGCAATTAGATATATGCATAGTTCAATGATAGGGCACAGGGAGTTGTGGCAATTGAGATATCAGGAATCAGGAAAGTGGGTAATTGAATACTACACAGATAGTGTTTGTCTCATGTATATCTGTGGGAACAGAGAACAGGATCAAACTCTTTGCTGATGGCAGAGAGTTAGGTGTAGCAGCAGTGAATGGTGGAAAAGTCTAGAGAAGGGTTTGTAAGTACTGAAAAGTGGGAAGAAAGGTAGTAATTGAGACTCATTGCAAACAAATATAAAATGACCATGGCGTGTAGTATTACTGTATCACTAAGAGGAGATTAGCCACTTTGTGTGGCTTTCTGCATTGTCTGTCTTGTTTATTCATTTTTATTTACTGCTTTTGTTTTCTGTTTTGTGAAATCTCTAGGCCTGAGTATGTAGGCCTGAGTATGTATCTAAGTGAGAGCTTTATATATTCCTGACCTAAGGAAACTTTTAATATTTGGGCTTCAGATTTCATTTGTTTTTCATTGGTTATTTTGCTTCCTGGATGGATATTTCATATACAAGAGTTTATTGTAGCCTGGTCTTCAATTAAGACTTGAGCTGCATGTGCAAGCACTGAGTATATGGCTCTCTGCTGGAGTCTTAAAATCAGAAAAGAAGCCAAGGAGGTAATTTTCTTTATTTATGTTTGCACTTTAATTTTATAGCCATTTAGAGCTGCCTTCTGCATGGCCTGCTCTGTTTATGCATTTTATTTACTGTTTTTATTTTTTGTTTTGAGACATCTGTAGGCCTGAAGATTGTTCCATCCTTGATCAGTTCCTGCTTTGCTTAGGTTTATAGATTCATAGATTAGTACTAGGCTAACTGACCATGAGAGCCATTTTAAGCCTAGCCAATACCCAATGTGAGAATCAAACTCTACACCTTTTGTCTGTTAGGGTAACACTTTACATTATGCCAAGTTCCATGACCTCCTTAGTGATTGTTTTTTAAACTTGTTGGCTTTTGTGCTGTCCTTCCTACTGTAAATTAATCTTAAGAGGCTCCTTCCAACTTAACTCATCTACTGCAAGATCAAACTGAGAAGGCCCTCTCCTTAAACTATTAGAGCATGTGTTAGCCTTTGTTTCATTTCATCACACTCATTTAGTGTATACTGCAATATTCAGAGTGTTAATTCTTTTCAGTTTACTTTTAAACTCTGTAGCATCTAAGACTAGACAACCAATCACTGGAGAGCCCAGGAACTGCTTTTCACCATCATCTTGTGATTAGCACTTCTATTTTGGTCCTGGGGTGAGAGAAGAATCAGAGTGATATTATATCCTGACCTCCCTTGTGATTGCCAATCATTGGAAAACTATATATATATATATATATATATATATATATATATATATATATATATATATATGTTCATAGGTAGGTACTAGGCTATCGGCCCAAGGGTCTAAGTAAGCCTAGCCAGCAAGGTTCCCTGGCTTATGCCACCCAAGAAAGTTAATTGCCTGTGCCCCTGTCAAGCAGAGCCACAGAAGTGATCACCGGGGTGTATTTCCTATTTCCCATCCACTCATCAAGACTTTTCTGAGGAACTTTGCTTGACATAGATGGGTAGCTTGTTCCAGAGTATAGGAAGTCTCTGGGACAGGAATTTATCCATCCAGCATGTCCTGTTTATTGTGGTGACAAGGTTTAGGTCCATAAAGTGTGTAGCTCAGAGGGATTGGGATTTCTTTAGGTGTAGCATGTCCAACAGCTCTGGGTTTAACATAGCTGTATATGTTAGACAGAGATCTCCTCAGAGTAGGCGATATGCTACAGAGTAAAGCTGGAGATTTTTGAGACGGTCAGTGTAGGGCATCTGTTTGAGGCCAGTAATCCTCTTTGTGAGGTACTTCTGTGGCCTTTTCAGCTGCTGCAGATGTCTTGTGAGGTACATTCCAAAAGGGACGTTGTACTCTATAATGGGTCTAATGAGTGCCGAGTAGAGGGGAACAATGACCTCTTTTTTCCTGGATGAGAACCCTTTTGTGATGACATGTGCCACATAGAAGGATTTCCTGACTACTGTGGCAATGTGATTATCAAAGGAGAGACTACTGTCCACCTGGATCTCAAGGTCTCTTATCACACATTCGGTGTTAAGTAGACTGCCATTTATGTGCTAGTTCATGGGCACAGAGTTTTTACCAAAGGGGATGACAATGCACATTTTGGCACTGAGCTTGAGGCTATGCCTCTGACATCAGGCACTGAACCTATCTGCCAGGATGTTGGCAATATCAGTTGGTTCTGTAATTTACATGCCATTGTGCTGTAACTCAGAGCAGATCTGGGTGTTGCCATTGAGATTCTAGACATAGCTATAGAATGCTTTGTGGTTGCCCTTAGAATCACTGGTGATTTTTTTTTTCATAGCTTGCTTTGGAGGATCTTATAAGGGATCTCAGCTTCTTACTAAGGCTGACCAGGGAGATCCTCTACTCATGGGAGTTTGCTCTCTTTTGCAACTGTTTCTTCCTTCTGTTGTAGAGTTTGTTATGGCAGGGGGCCACCAGTTTGGCTTCCTTTTTTTGGAGGATAGAGTCTTGGTTCTGTTTGAGATAGCACAATCCATGCACTCGTGTAAGTGCTTATAGAGTGCATTTGTGTAGGATTCAGCAGTCATAACTGTATTGTCCATCTGCATGGGTGTCATGAAGTTCACCACTTCTGTCTTAAGAAGCATGAAGTTGACTTTGGAGAAATTTTTTACCATGGTTTCCTTAATTGTGGGTGGGGGTGTGATGCGGATATCAAGGGTGATTAGCTTATGGTCAGATCTGACCAACGAGGAGTTGACTTCAGGTGTGGAACACCAGTCACTCATGTTGGTAATGACTAGGTCTAGGATATTGTTGCCCCTGGTGGGGGTGTGGATAAGTTGATCCAGGGCATTGGAATTTATGAATTCCAGAAAGCGTTGAGTGAAAGAGTTGGTACATGAGTAGTCTTCCCAGTTAATGGTGGGGTAGTTGAAATCTCCCATTATTAGGGTGCTTGGTTGAACCCTAATATTTTCCAGTATAGCAAGAAAAGAGGAGTGGGAATCCTGGAGCATGGTGGGGGATCTGTAGCAAGCTACAATTTGGATTGCAGTTTTGCCCAGAGTTAGTTGCTTTTGGATAACCCCGGATGCATTATGCTGCGCAACTAGCCTGGAGGTGTGGATATCCTTAATGAATATGGACACAACTCCGCCTTTCATGTTCTGGTCCAGGTTAGATGGCCGAAAAGTGTGGTATGACTTATAGCCTGGTAATGCAGGGGTGCTCTCTAGAGCCTTGAACTAGGTCTCAGTCACTGCACAGATATCGATGTTCTCCATTTTAAGGAGTGCCTCGAGTGAGTGCATTTTGAGATTTAGACTTCTAGAATTGCGTAGCATTACCCTCAGTTTTTGCTTTCCTGTTCTTGTTACGGTGGTGAATTTGTCATTTGAACCTTGCCTAAAAAAGGCAAGACCCTTAGCCAGTATCCGGAATCCCATGGGTGATAGGTGTAGGCCATCTCTGGCAAAGCATTGGGGTCTGTCACCCTGTCATCCCAGGCAGACAGATACTGGATCCCCTTAGAATGACACCAGAAGCTTAGCCAATTGTTAAAGTCAATCATTTTGTCCTTGTACTGCAGTATCACTCTGGGTGATGGCAGGATGCTACTCAGGGCTAGGGTCATACCTGCTTGGGCTACAAGATCGGAGAGCTCTTTCATGTCTCTTTTCATGTAGTCCAGGGAGGTACGTCTCAGGTCATTCACACCAACATGGACAATGGCAGAGTCATATTTGTACTTGTTGTGGAGTGACCTGAGTGTGTGAGTTATGTGGTGAGTATCTGAAGTAGTGATGATGGTGGAAACATCTGCATATTGTATAAGAGAAGAGTGAGAGCATGAAGTGTGAAGACAATTTGTGAAGATATTAAACAGTAGAGGTCCAAGAATGGAGCCTTGTGGTACTCCTGTATTGACAGGGAAGAAGGGTAAGAAGAAAGAGAGCCATTTCACAGACTGTTGTCTATTGGTGAGGTAGCTTGCGACCCAATTGAGAGTAGACGTAGTGAGGCTAAGATCAGGCAGTTTGGTAAGGAGCTTGTGGGAGACAGTGCCAAAGGCTTTGTACAGGCCTAAAAATAGACAGGAGTTTGTTATTGTCTGTCACCTGTGAGACAGTTTGAGTGAAGGAAATTAGAGCAGTAGTTGTATTATGGTTAGGTTGGAAGCCATGTTGGGTAGGAGTGAGTAGATTTTCCTTAGGAAGATAGTCCATGAATTATCTTTGAATGCATTTTTCCAGTATTTTTGAGAGGGGGACAGAATAGCTATGGGCCAGTACTTAGAGAGGTCAGCAGAGTGTCCTCCCTTGTGGTTTGTTACAGTGTAGAATAGTTTCCAGATGGTGGGGACAGTTGTTTCTTGGATTGATTGATTAATTAGGATACAGAGAGGGTAGGCTATAAGGTAGCAGCAAGTTTTAGAAAGTAGGGTGGCAGATTATCGGCTGAGGAGGAGCATGGATTTAGTTTGTAGAGCAGGAATTTTATGTAAGCAGTGGGAACAGGACTGAGTGAGAAGGTAAGTTTAAGGTCAGGGGATTAGAGAGTTTAGAGTAGTTTCCATTCTGTGTTAGTTTACTGTTGTAGTTAATGAAATAAGGGTTAAGAATGGCGGATTTTTCTAGTGGAAAGTTGCTGGGACAAGGGCTAGGTGTGCTAGGGCTTCTATGAAAAAGAATATTATTAATAGTGTTCCAGAACCTTTTTGGGATTATTTTGTTGATTTAATTGAGGTTTATTACACATAGTACACTTCTTCGACAAAGTAAAAAAAAGGCTGGATGAAGGTAAGACATACCACCTATGTTGATCTGGCCAATGGTTTTTACACAATTCCTCACTCAGGAATTATTGAGAAACTGTCCCAGCTTGGGATGAACCCTTACGCTCATAGATGGTTAGCCAATTGGCTCACTGACAGAACACATACTGCGAAGGCTGGTGAATCAACCTCTACCAGCAGAGCCATCACCATAATGATCTGTGCTGGGCCCTTTACAGTTTGGAATCTATTTCTTGGAAGTCCAGGCTAAAGTATATGGCCTTTGGTTTACAAAATGTGCTGATGATTGCATATTGGGTGCAATCACTGAGCCTACCAATGATATTTGTATATTACAGGAGGGAATAACATAGACAACTGATTAGTGCCAAAGCCACATGGTCTACAAAGAAATGCAAAAATACATCCTTATATTTGTCTTCTACAAAGTGGAATTTCCTGTTAATTACAGAATTGACAACACATGCCCTAAGGTCAAACCCAGTGATGCAAGATCTGGGAGCACAGGTAGATAATCTGAACTCCGACCTCCACAGTTGTAAGGAAAGCCTTCTACACTGTGCACATCTTATGTCAGGCCATCATATCCAGCTGTGAAGATGTTATAACACCACTGTAGTTGAACCACATCAGAACACTAATAGAGTACAATGTTCCCTTTTGCATGTACCTCACCAGACACCTGCAGCAGCTGTAGAGATCATAGGTATTTCTCAACAAGAAAATGCAGGGCCTACAAACCATGTAATGACATTTGTGGATAGAATGAGAGCCCTGTCATTGTACTCTGTACTGTATAGTTCGAGGTGACTTGTGCCTGGCCTACAGGCCAGTCTCTCACCTTGCCCTGATGGAAATGATTCACATCTGCATATCTAATGACACAAGAGTCACTTGCTCTAGGGATCTTAACCTATCCTGTGACATTAACAGGACAAGCTTGATAGACTAATAAGAGTACAATGTTCCCTTTTATCAGCAGAGTCTGTTGAGAGGAAGATGGTAATAGCAGTGTCTGACATGGTGGTGTAAAATGCTCTCTCTAATGTGAAGCAAGTGCACAAACACTCGCAACACACACACACACACACACACACACACACACACACACACACACACACACACACACACACACACACACACACACACACACACACACACACACACACACACACACACACACACACACACACACACACACACACACACACCATTTGACTGCACTGTCCACACCAACTAGAGACCTCTGTATTGAACGCAAGTACCAAAGCACAAGTCTGGCTTGGAGAGTGTTGGACAACACTTTATAAGTGATGACATCAGCAGTGTCTGGTGAGATGAAGATAGTAATAACCATGTCCAACACGGCACAAGACTGACTTTTACATGGCTGCAGGACAACTTATAGTGGATGAGACAGATGTTGAGAGGCCTGCATGAAATGGATGTATAGGCATGTGCAACTGTCAAAGCACTGGTGCTCCATAGGTTTGGAGTAGTAACTGCAGGATACTCAATTATGCTCTTCTGACTAGACAGATACACACACACCCACACACCAGTTGGCTACAGTAAGATTTGAACCTCTACCTATCTAAGTACATGGCTTAGAGAACTCAGTACTTTACACAAGCACCACGGTGCAAGTCTAGTTTTGATAAGGCTGCAGGACAACTTATAGTGGGTGGATGACGTCATCAGTGGATGCTTGAGAGAAGATGTTGGGAGGCCTGCATGAAGTAGATGTGCAGGCATGTCCGACTGTAAAAATATTGGTACTCCATGGGATTGCAGCGGTGACTGCAGGATACACAATTATAATCTTACAGAACAGACAGATATTCAGACACAGACACATCAGCTGGCTGCAGTGGGATCAGAACCCCTACCTATCTAAGTACATGGACTTGAGACCTCAGTACTTTACACAAGTGCCACAGCACAAGCCTGACTTTTATATGGCTGCAGGACAACTTATACTAGATGACATCAATGCTATATGTTGGAGAGATGATGTTGGGAGGCCTGCATAAAGTGGATAGCTAGCCATGCCTAACTGTCAAGATATTAAAAATCTGCATTTTACCAGACTAATGAGTGTGCACTGTGTAGTATTTGCTTTTGCATTTCCAATGTGCAGTTATACTATAAGAGACAGCTTTACAAACTAACTATATGCAAACAGGTGTCCACATTACCATGTCTAACTGTCAAGATATTAAAAATCTGCATTTTACCAGACTGATGAGTGTGCACTGTGTAGTATTTGCTTTTGCATTTCCAATGTGCAGTTATACTATAAGAGACAGCCTTACAAACTATATGCAAACAGGTGTCCACATTACTGCAAGTACTGGAAAATGTGAATGTGTATTGTCATAAAGATGTGCATGGTACATAAGAAAGCATTTGTTATGTATTTCTGTAATGTCGCTGACATATTGGTGAACAAGTACTGAGAGACCAAGGTTGCAGTGCCTGGGGGGAGATAACAGGTGTCTGCATTGTAAATATATGATATTTTGTTAGATAACGCCTTCCTTTTGTTTACATTTTCACATGTAGTTTCATGGCATGAAGACTAAATGGACAGTAAACAAAAGTAATACATGCTATTGCCCACTTTGCATAGTGCACTGCCGAGCACCATGATTTGTCAGATGGATGGCAAGGTGTTTGAACATGCAAGATACACATTTCTACTGCATTCCCTGGTTGCACATAGTTAAATGGTGAGCAAACACAAGCCTCATTGGTAAAAATAATGAGAGTTCTGAGTACTGAGTGCATGAAACACACCTGCTGCTTAGCCGACTCTGTGGCAGTAGATGTAAAAGCATTGACACATTTCTTTTGGAGCCCAGATTATATAGGGTTCGAATCTAAATGTATGTAATAGTTCTAATAAGTATTGATAATGAAATGAAATAATTATTTATACTACATTCACCATGTGTCACTTTGTGTTACCTTAGCTTACCATGTTTAAGCGGCATTGCTCTGAGGTAACCTCACCAAAGAAGGGATGTTCACAGTTGCTTGGCATTGGTGCCTGATGCCAAACTCCGCATAACCATAGAGGCCAAAAAGTGAAGGGCACCATTGCCTTTTTTTTTTTTTTACTTATGTGTGTTGTGTGTGATTCTATTTTTTAACAAGATTAAAGGTGTTAAAATGGGATAGATAGGAAAGTGGCCAAATGGGGGGCAAACGGGAAAGAACAAAAAGAAATCAATACAAGAATGTGCAGGTGAGAAACAAGATACAAGCATAGCTCTCCACTTCTTTAACAGTATGACATGAAAATATGGTATAGAATATTAGCTGAATTTGGGCTCTCACCTCAACAAAGAGAGGTGACAAAAATGCAGTCATGTTGTACAGCCAACTGGACCAAATAAAGTGTGTCAGAAAGACATGTGTGTGAAATATAGAGCTATGTGTGACACAATATTATTGATATTATTTATTTATTTATTTTTTTTGGGACAGGTGCCCTTTTTCTTTTTTTAACTTCAGTAAGAAAGGAATATTGGGTAAGGGACATAGGTATTTCTAGGTCAGGGAAGTCGGGTAGGTGAGGAATCAGATGCAAACAAACAGGACAAACAAGACAAGATGCAGGGATGGTGAGGTACATAAAAGGTTGGGGGACACCACGATTGGGGTTGGGGGAATAACAGAATCCCATGCCTGTCAAGCATGGGAATAGTGAGAATCTAGTTCTCACCCACAGAACTATCATCATTGTCCCCTAACTCTGCTGGCTGCTGGAGTGCTTGACGTTCCCTCCTCTTATGGACCATGAGGGAGAGCAGCCTGACAATCCGGCATACATGTGAACCAGTGGTGTTGTGCATGACCCTATGCACCAACCCTGGTATCTCCTGGTGGGTGGTAAAATCCCCACCTCCACTAGTACTCCCAGAGGGTATCACAGTACCAGTTGCTGGGGTAGTGCTACCTGAGGGGGCAGGTAGTGCAGAACAGCAGAGATAGTACTGCCATGTTGGGACCCAAATGTGCTGGGCATCAGTGCTGGAGCTGGTGGAGCACTAGCAGATTGAGCCACTGTGGTTGGCCTGCCTCCCTGTGATGTAAAGCATTTTGTGATTTGCTAGAGATGGATGAAATGGAAATGTTTTGATGACACATAGTAAAAAAGAGATAAGGGTTGGGTTGAGAGGAAAAAAATAGATACAATTAGTACCATCATAGCATTATCACAATAATACAACTATTTTACCTGGAAGCTTACATTTAATTATATTTTCTAACAACTACAAACTATAATTAAGCATTCCTCAAAGTAATCTTTGCAATGTGCAGATATTGCACATATGCTCCATCCAGTCATACAGATTAAAGTTAAAAGCAGGGCATTTCTGTCACTTGTGTAGAATTAATACTTGCTACTTGTGGTATTTGAACCCACAATATCTGACTACTGTCTTGCACTTAACTCCTATAGCTGGTTTGTGTTACAGACTGAAGCATGCATACTTGCTTTTACAGATAGGGTATGCATGCATATTTTGCTACAATTGTATAGATAACCAAAAAAATATTTAAAAGCTACAATAATACTTCTCTTGTACTGCATACATGCTCCTTGCTTCCCTCAGTCTCTCTAGATGCTCAGCATGGGCCTCCCTATTCACAACAAGTTCTGCATTAGCTGTGTAAAGAAAAGAACAGAAGAGCATTATGCATACCAGTCTTGCCTATATTTAGTTTTCTATTATAGATTCTGTTTATTAGTATGCTTACATAGTTATGGGATGTTGCTAATTCTGAACTCGTCCAGCCACTGGTTCAGTGTATCCTTCTTGTACCTTTTTATGTCATTAAAGTGGTGCCTACACTGTTTTCCAGTGTGTGGAATTCCAGTCACATGGGATACAGCCGTGGACAGACTATTCTAAGCCTCAGACTTGTACTGGAAGCCAGTATAGTCCCTCTTCAAAAGTCTTTGACTGTGGCACTTTACAAGGAGTCCAATAAAGATTCTGTACTCCTAAGTACCACATTTTGCACCCTAAATTGGTCACCTTCCCTTCTAACACCAAACATGTCTAAACAGAAAACAGAACAATATATAATAATGATTTCCCACCAATGGAAGTTATAGTGTTTACTGGTAGAGTGCAAACCTGAGCAACAATTCAATCTGCTTTTTGTGTGATGTTAAGTGGAGAGCAACAGTGCCGAACAGAGAGGAAAGCAGTTTTGGAAACTGGAAGGTTAGTCTGCAGCTTGACATTAGTTTGAGTGCTGTTTGCTGCTGTAACTGTTAGGTGATTTAACTTTGTAGACATGTACTGGGGGCATAAATTTCATGACCTGACAAATGTTTGGTTTGGCTTTATGCACTGAAGACAATTGATTTTTACAGTGTGGGGCTCAAACCTATGCATAAGAGGCAAAACATTTTCTTCTACAGTGATGATTTTCTATTTTTGACACAGAAGTGCTTCCCATACCTAGTTATGAATCATTTATAAATACATATGACAGACTGAGGTATTAATCAAGTGTGTGTGTTATTTGATAAGGTCCTTGTTTATACATTCATTTGTGTATTTGTCTTATTGAAGTGTGAAGGCCATCCAAGTCCAGATAGCAGAATTATACTTACAGAAACATAGTAGACAGTATACCCTCAATCATACATCTGAACCTTTAAAACACAGTAAGGGTGTTTTATCCCTTATAAATATAATCAATATGATCTCCATTGCTATGCATAGTTATTATTTATAATTATGTATAAATTGTCATAAGTAATAGTGAATATAATGTGAAATTGGACAACAGTAAAAAATGCATGGAATTTCCTGTATTAGAACCCGGGGCCATGTGTATGGTAGCCCTACACTTACACCTGTTGCCACAGAAATATTGGAATAGAACTTGTATATTTTAATGTTCATTACTATAAAGTGAACTGTAACAACATTAAAAAATATGTTGCACTTCCTGTGGTAGAACCCAGGATCATCTGTATTACAATCATACACTTACACCTGCTGCCACAGGAAGAGTCAAATAAGAGTTGGATATTTCTCTATTCATTATTAACTTCTGTGTGTTAACTGCTGTGCAACAATGCTTAGTGTGTTTGCACAGTGCCCAACACATTTAATACAATGTATCCATTTTGAAATTGTCTACTGTCTGCTTCCTCTCTGCAGGTGTTCTATGGCTGCAGGTGTTGGGGAAGCTTTCTAACTGCTGTGCAACATTGCTTAGTGGTGTTGCATGAAGAAAAGCAGAAAGTGCAACAATGTATCCTTTTTGACATTTAGAATGTTTCTGTCCTGTCTGCAGGTGTTCTGTTTGCTTCCTGTGTGGATCACTAGTCCAAATTTCCATGATGGTAAGCATTATTCAAACAAGATCAGCAAAGCTGTTTTAGCCTTGTGATCAGTGTTTATTAGGTGTCATCCTTAAAAGACAAAGGTGGGACTTGATCCCTAATGTACAGCTAGTATATGCTGTGTGGATCAATGCATTTTGCAAAGGTGCTACACAAGCAGGTGATTCACAGGTATAGTTAATGTACTGATTATCAGAAAAGTATATTACATGACACATATTGTGTTTATGGGTAGTGCAGTGATGCATTGGTTAGAGTTGTCTCCTCATAGAAACAGGTTCTCCAGTTTGATTCTTGGCTGGGGTGTCTTCTGAGAGGAGTCTGCACTTCCACCCTGCATTCCTGTGGATTTCCTCTGGGTGCTCTGGTTTCCTCCCACATTCCAAAGACATGCATCTGGAGCATTTTTCCCTATGTATCACCTGAAAATTGGCTCTGTTCCACTCAGACTTTGCTGGCAAACAAATGTTAAATAATACATTTTCTGTTTCCCATGTTTGCACTAAGCCACACACTCTGTAACTACTGGCATTTAAAAAAAGAAAAAAATATATGTTAGTACACATGAAAGACTTTTACACCAATGAACCTTCAAAGCACAATGCAAGTTTGTCTTATCCTTCTTTGCCACAGAAACAGCTTTGCAGCAGAGAATGAAAATCATTGTGCATACAAGCAAGCAAGCCCAAAATCATCCACATCAACAAAACATATGGCACTTGTACATTTCTGATTTGTTTGTACATGTATTAATTTCAGATGTAATCTAATGAGTGATCACACAACCATTTCTGGCTATTGCTTGGAGAAATGCAGCACTGCCTTATATCTGTATGGTGTTCAATCTTCTCTTATCTGAGCAGTAATTTGTGACATGCAGTTTATAAGGTCTTTTGTATCATTGCCCTTAAAATGTTGGAGAATATTACATGGCAATAATATACAGTTTTCAACCAATGCAAAGGAGGTTAGATGTTACTGAAAAGAAACTGTGAGATGTGATGTGCTTACTTACTTTTAAAACACAGATACAGTTACTTCTACACTTTGTAAATCTAACCTGGCTGACACACCCACTGGAGGTTAGAGATTCTGAATTGCTGTTGTGTTTTTCTTCTCCCTACCAGTAATCATTCACAGTTGCAATCCATCAGCAACAGGCACTGATGGAGTTCCTGCACTATGTTTACATCTGCTATATGGAGCCAAGAATTTGGGATTCAGCAATTCTAATGAGCTCACACCCCATTTGCATATTCACTGTGCTCACAGCCCTGAATCTACACTATAAAAATGTAACCATGTAGTTGGGAACCTGAAGGTGAGAAGACTTTATGTGGATAACATAGTTGAAGATTGATATTACTTTGGATGTATCTGCGCAGAAGACTACTGATCCTGATAAGGTATGATTACATTTTTTCACTTAGATACTGGATATGCTCAGATGCCAGTCAGAGAAATATTTTTATATATGCATTAGTAAATACTACTTTTATCTGTTTGCACTTTTTAGAAGTTTAGTGATGGGCATAGGCATTTTGTACAGGACTGTTACTTTCTCAGATGCACAGCTTTATTAACTTTCATCACAAGTGCTAAATGTAACAACTGTTTCTCTTTACACTCTTCTGTTGTTTCTGTGAATTGTAAATATCCTATATTGTAACTGACACAGTGGTGTTAACCTTCTATAATGTCCCATAGACACCTCTAGGGGAGGGCTAGCCACAGATACACATGACTATCAATTGCATCAAAATTAATGTTTTGTGGTAAGTGTGTACACATGTTTTTGGGACAGTTCCTTTGATAGCAGTTATAACAATTCACTGAAAGTTATAATTCCTTTGTTTCCTAACAACATGTAATTTGCTTGTTGTTTAAGGGTGGAAGAGCCAAATTCCATGTCTGTGTTGGCACACAAAAAAATGTTTGTACAAAGGTTTGCTTTGCTATTACTTTCCTAGCTTTTGATCTGACTTTGTTTTGTGTCTGACTGTGATATATTAAAACCACATAAATTATTTTTTGTATTTGAAGTTGAAGGTGGGAGGTTGGTATAATGGTTACTTCTAAGCACAAAGTGCAGGGTTTGATTTTCACATGGGGCTTAAAATAGCTCACAATGGCAGCTAGCCTAGTATGAATGTTTTGTGGTGACTATATTTGGATTTTTTTTTTCTCTAGTGGGTAATAATGAAAAACTACTTCATTATGTGTTATACTTAAGCAGGACTTTTACTTATGTGTATTTCCTTCTTTTCTGTTTTATGTCACCTAAGACTATAGGTTTATAGGTTCAAAGGTGTTTGCTAGGCTAACAACCATAAGGGCCTTTTTAAGCCAAGCCATGCATCCCAAATCTTTGACAAGTTCGGATAGCCTTGATAAGTGTAAGCAGGTGCTTGGGAGATGAAACATTTACAAGCTAGGGCCTGGGAGACAAACCATTTACAGGTTGCCTGTATGGCACTCAAGCATCCCAATCCCTGCAACCCCCCCCTTGAATGACCCTGAGAATGATGCAATTTTACAAGCCTTTAGGCAACATGGCTTTCTGCTTGAGAGAGGCCATGTGGATATTTTCGGAAGAATGCAAATTTGGCAGCAGATAGTTGAAGATGTGAATGTTGTTGGGAACCTCAGCAGGACATATGATCAGGTGTGTCTTAGGGCCACTGACATGATTTCATCAGCCCTGAGGAGAGGAGCTGCAGTGGCCTGTGGACAGATGGCTACTGGGAGGGGCCTGCTACAGAGCCTACACTGACACCAAATGAAGAGTTCCAGTCCACTGTCAGGGATCCAGAAAGCTCACAACAGCATGTGATTGATGTTGATGCTGCTAATTTAGGGTATGTCCCAGCAGAAGATTTCAGATAGGCTTAACTATTGTCTTCTGATAAAGTGTTCTTGTAAGGTAAAATATTGGCAACAATACTTAGGTCTGTTTATAATTTATTTAGGGGGAGGGAGTAGTTGATACAGTTAACAACACATTCTGGTTCATTATCGGCTTGGGGTGGATGTGTCATCCAAGTTTCTATTACATTTATTGTTAATGGACATATAAAGGAACAAAACTTTTTCTCCCTCAAGTTACTGCTAATTGTGATTATGGTGTCCTTACCCTTTGCTTAGCTTATTCCAGGACCATCCTTCCTCAGAACTGGGGAGTCATCTGCACAAGGTAAGCCAAACATTTATTTCAGCACTAATGAGCAGTTCACAGAAATTTTTATTTTAGCTGTATGTGTGATGTGGGTGTCAATGTATTGCTGTACTGTCTGTAATAGTGGCACCATTGTTAGCTTGTTAGTATATATTGAACTGTAGTAGTGTAGCTATTAATTTCTTTCTTGCGTTTGTTGCTTATTATCACAGGTGATTCTGACAGTGGTAGTATAGGACTCTTACCACTTGATGTCAGAGTATCTATAGACTCTGATGATGATGATGGCCAAACAGAGACACAGTCAGGAGGTGCAGAGGTTGAATCTGACACTGAAGTTGACATTCAGCCATAACCTGTAATTCCATCGGACACAGCCAGTAGGCCTACACTGACCCATTCCAGTGAGCCCTCAGATATTAAACAGGTGGAGGGTGAGACACTCAATTAGGGTAATGTGGTTACTGTGGCTTCAGTGCTTGTGGACTTTGGCCGTAGCCAAAGTATTGGCAAGGAGGCACACAGGAGGGTTGTTAGGGGTGCTTGGAGGAGGCCTGCTGTCCATCTTCCACCTGATGCATATGTGTCTTTCCATGCCACTCGACATATGTTTAGGGCTGTCATGGAGGTTCAGGCATGTTGCAATAAGGCCTCTGAGGAAATGTTAGGGTTGGAGATGTGGCACATGTTGATGTGTGACTGCCTCCATCATGTTGCTGATTTAGTAAATTGGATAACTGACACTTTGGAATTGGCAGTGTCTGTGATGGAACATCTGCTGGGAGGGGGACAGCAGCATTGTCATGGGGGTAGGTCAGCCACATCATCTGATGTTAGCCAATGTGGCCATGCTTGATAATGCTCCCATAGTGGCACTACTTTCACTGCTCCATCAGTGGTTGAGGTCTTCTCACCCAGATGAGGCAGACGATGGGGTTGTGGTCCTTGATGTATTCATGAGGAGAGCTCATCCAAAAGACATCAGTTACATTCAGGTAGCAGCATTACATCTGACCCTGGGTGTGGACATGCCAGTGCAACTCCTTGCAGAGCCAGGTCTCGTGGTTGGGTATGACAATGATGAATTGCCACCTCTACCATGTATAGCTCACATACCAAGACGGAGAGCTAGCACAGAGCTTGGCTGTGTTCTTGCAGACACTCACATACCAGTTTCACCCTGGAGTACCCATATAGACACACACACAACAGTTACACGGTTCAGTTGTGAAGCTTAAAGTTTATTTTGTCTCAGTGGCCATTTATACTTTATCCAAATTTCTGCCTGTTTCTCTTTCTTTCTCACATGCATTCACTTACCTTCTGTGCCATAATCCTGTGCAAGTGATGATAACTGTGCCATATCCTTGTTTTCTATCTTTTGGATTCAGGGATATATAACTTTTGTATCTGATGCTCAGGGTGCACAGCTTATTTTGTGCTTAGAATATCTTTGTTTGTGATGCTGTTTTACAAATTATACTCCTTTCTTACAGGTTTTTGCAATGTGTACATGCTTCCCACACTCTTACAGAAAAAAAAGGTGTACAAAGCCATAAAAAAGTTGTACAAAGGCTCCACAGTAGGGAGACTTTTAAAATGTTTTGGTCTTACAAAGTTATAGACAGTTGATAGAATCAAATAGTTTTTGCTTCAGTATTTTTAGGATTTTTCTGAGGGATATACTATCACTCTTCTTAACTTCCACCTACTTCACCTCTACCCCCTTCAAGCTTTCCTTCACTAATCTAAATCTAACACCTGCTATGTACTTCTTACCACCTCCTTACTACTTTTCTTACTACAACAACTCCCATTATGTATTAGTATAGGTATTTGCATACCTTGAATTACAAAATGCTGTTACCCCATGTACTCTCCGATGGAATTTACCACAATATGTTTTTATTATTATCAACATCATTTCTTTGTTTTATATAATCTTTTTGCTGTCGTTAATAGATTTTAAATATTGTAATTTTGTTTCTGGAGCTTTTCTCCCCAGGCCTACATTGAAAAAGGGCTCATTCAGGCCCAATGGACTTTCCTGGTTAACAAACTGCAAATAAAAAATAAATAAATATGAAGTCTGAAACTGAAATGTGTGTCATTAATTTCTAACTTCTCTCCTTAATGATTTATCAGTACAAAAGAGCCCAAACTGAGAACATTTGGAGACCATCAATAATTTCGAGAGGTATGAATGTGTGAATCTTTGATGCCTGAGGCCTATAACTTGATAGAAGACACATGTGATCACATAAGTCACTGATGTCACATCTTGAAGTCATTGCTGTAAAAACCAATCACCTTTTACTTACTTACTGACATTACCAAGTAACAACATACAAGGATATACCATTCATTTGTATTATTACACAATTCTGTTTTAACAGTCCAGGTTCAACATTTACCTTGTAAATCCAGCAGTTGCTACAGTTTTAGTTCAGGGCTGAGTCTGTCTGATGGTAGGAGTACATAGCCATTACATGGATAGTTTAAGGTTGTGAATGTTGCCCGGCAACAATGTTACTATATGTATGTGTAGGAGGAAGGTTTTAAACCCTTAGGAGATGAGTGAGGGTGCTATGTGTTGCCTCTTATCCAATGCAAGGGCATATTGAGCACACCTATGTCTGCCTACATCCACAGCAGCTGCTGGTTCCACCTCTGACTCCTCATCTGCCTGTGGCTGTGTCGACCTTGTCAGTGGAGATGGGATATGTGCCTCTTCCCCTTGTTGATCCTGCTGAAGCTGTTTACTTATGATGACATTGTGAAGCATGGCACAGACAGTGAAGATTTCAGTACATGTACATGGACTGTACTGCAGGGCTCCTCAAGATGTATCTAGGCACTGGACCTGTGACTTCAGCAGCCCAAAGTCATGCTCTATGTATTTCTGGTTTGAGGATGTGCCTCATTATGGTGTTCTTCAGTGGTTGTGTGCGCAATTCTGATGGGCGTAATCAGCCATGGTTCCAATGCACAACCTGAACATCTAATACAGTTGGAAGTTGTACCAGGTATGTGAGCCATGGTAACTGCCTGGCTTGCCATCACACACATTCAAGATGATTAGCATTGCACACAACTTGGCAGCTAAGGGAGTGAAAGCCCTTTCTATTTATGTAGATCCCTCCCTGTTCCCAGGTGGTGCTTTGATTTCTATATGTATACAATCTATGGCACCCAGTGCATCAAGGTAGTGTGCTACAGGGTAGAACTCTTGCATATTTGTGGCCCTGTTGCCAAGTGTACAGGGAAAATATATATGGTCACTGTTATGTTGGAGCATTGCATTCAGGAACTGATGGAATATCCTGGATGCTGATGCTGGAGATACTCCCAGCATGTCCCTTTGTGGTCTCTGAAAGGTTACTGTAGCTAAAATTCTAAGTGCTACACATACCTTTGTCTCCACTGGTATTGGTTCCCCTCTGTTTACCCTTGGTCTGAAATGAGGACAGCAGAGGTTGCAGAGTTCCTGTAGTGTGTCTCTATCCACCCTGTAGTGCTCTACAATTTCCACTTCATGTAGATTGTGATAAGTTAAATGGAGTCTGAAAACTCTCCTCCTTCTTGGCCACAGTCTATTAGCAAAAGCATCAGCACAGACTTCAGCCTGCTGCACATACACATCAATTAAAGCAACAGCAGCCTCTAATTTTCTTTCTGTGTAGGCTCCTTTCTGTGGCTGTATTCCAACAGGTTTTGGAATTTGCAGAGAAAACCAGCACTAAGTACATGGTTGCTTTATAGTTTGTTGAATAGCTCCTCCATCTTGGATTGGTTGATTAATATGCAGTTTAGCTGCTTATGCTATAATTAGCATACCACTGTGTTTAGTGTGTCTGAGCAGCTAGTGTAGAGCCACTTATTGAATACAAAACAGTGTGCTATGGTGCACTCATCACACCACGACACTTACATGGATTTAGCAGTTCATGTAGGGTTAATTGAATCTGCACCACTAATTTTTTATAGAGGTATAATTATTTGCAAGCTGATATAGCTAACACAACTTGGCGTAATTCCCTATCTCATCAGGTGGGTGGCTAACTGGCTCACCGACAGGACCCTCAAAGTCAAAATAGGTACCTCCACCTCAGATAGCAGACCTGTCACTAGTGGAGTTCCCCAGGGATCTGTCCTGGGACCCCTACTTTTTGGCATCTACTTCTCAGAGGTCCAGGCAAAGACAAAAGGCCTGTGGCTGACCAATTTTGTAGATGACTGTAAGTTGAGTGCTGTCATTACTCCCCAAATGATGTTAATGAAAAGAAGACCAAGACACTCTCTCACTAAAGGTTTTTGCTGCAAGTCAGAATAATGAACAAAGAATAATAATAAAAGCAAACAACCAACAGGCTGATATAAAAAACTTTTAATAAAACAACAAACAAACAATGAGCACTTTTGGATCTAAACCCTTCTTCGGATTATCTGAAGAAGGGTGTAGACCTGAAAGTGCTCATTGTTTGTTTGTTGTTTTATCAAATTATGTTAATATACTGCAAGAGGGTCTCACATCAACTAATGACTGGTGCCAAAGTCATGGCCTCAGTCTAAACACAAAAGAAAATATCATCATCCAATTTGGCAAAAACACAACCCCTACTGATTACCCCAGCAACCCCTTAAGCACACAACATGTGGTGAGAGACCTGGGCACTCAGGTTGATAACAACCTCACATTCAACCATCATGTAGCAGCAGTGATCAGAAAAGCATTTTACTTGGTTGATCTCATAAGTAAAGGGATCAGATCTAGAAAAAAGGAGGTTATTACCTCTGTATACTCCTCCCTCATTAGACCAGTGATTGAGTATAATACCCTATTTGGTAGGACCTCTTAAAACATCTGCACCAACTGGAAAGGCCACTGAAATACCTCACAAAGAGAATCCATGGCCTTCAACACCTGTCCTATGTGGACAGGCTCAAATCACTATCACTCTGTTTGGTATCGTACAGATTGCTCAGGGGTGATCTGTGTCTCGCCTACAAGCAATCTCGGACCCTACCCTGCTAAAGATGTTCCATATCCATAAGTCTAACTCTGCACTCATTACCCGCTTGAAAGGGCTGAATCTAATATGGGACATCAACAAAACCTCCTGGAGAGACAGGTTTGTCTCCCACAGGCTGCCCCATCTCTGGAATGGACTTCCCATACATGTTAAACAAAGCAACTCACTGACTCTCTTCAAGCACAACCTTGATGAGTGAATGGGAAACCACAAATTTGTCCCAGGTGTTCCACCAGTGTCCCTCATGGACAGGGGTGACAGGAGCTGACTGAGGTTTCTTTCTGGAAATAAACTCTTGGCTAGGCTTGTAAGAGCCCCAGGGCCATTAGCCTAGTGAGCTCCTATGATCCTATGACAGACCATAACACATGTATTATTTGCTATTTTATTGACATGTTTGTTTTTTGAATGCTTGAAATGGCCACATGCAGGCAGCTTGCTGATTACTGCAATTTGTGCTAAATTAAATAAATTCACCACGTATAGGATGCATCACTTACTTCCACATGATTTCTCTGAATGAGCCAAGCTGAAAACTGATGGTGGCGTCCATAGCAACAATTTTGCAGTGGTGGATATATGATCTGAAAATAATATGTTTACATGCAGTTTTTTATTTAAATAAACAGAGAAGGTTCTAAGCCACTACTAGACTATGGTGCAGTAGCTGATTGTGCTATTTATTTACTTGATTTTTAAATGCATGAAGAAGAATCAGCATCTCATTTACAATTATTTTTAACATTTAAGTTGCTTAATGAATGTGCAGTATGACTCCGAATGTTATTTTTATTGTTTAAACTGAGTCATGATTGAAAAAATGAAAAAAAAGAAGGAAATATGCCTTAAATCTTATTAACATGGTTGTTTTAATCTCTACACCACATATTTTTCACTTTTTACTGTTTTTAAATTAGGACAAATAAAGGAACAAATTATATTTTTAATGTGGATGTAACTTCAGTACTTTGAATGTACTACTTAGGCTAGCACTCCAGTGTTGGGGTTGTAAAGGGTCTTTGGACCAGTCCACCCACGTAATTAACAAATCTATATAAGTATAAATTTAATTAATTAATACACTTGATTAACTAGCTGTCAAACCATGATTCTGTGAACCCATTTCTTGAAATTAGTGAAAAAGTCTAAACATATTTTATTGTGGGTAACTCCCCTATACTCCATACAGACAGGTATGCCCCCTACACATGCTTATTTAATAAAACCATTTCTCAGATTATGCGTATCTCAGGGTTAATTATTACATTTGTAAGATCAAATCCATTCTGAGGAATGTGCTCACAGGATTTTATTGGTTGAGACAGCAACAGCATCATGCAAAAGAAAGCTAACATTTGGAGGAATAAAAGAAATGTAGTAAAGGTGACAAATCAGGAAAGTGTATTTTTGTGTGGTTGTTACATATATCATTGTCAATATAACAATTTAAAATGCTACAGCTTAGTTCTTTCTCTCATCAGTTTTACTTGTTTATAGTTCAAT
Source organism: Protopterus annectens (assembly GCF_019279795.1). Taxonomy (NCBI): domain Eukaryota; kingdom Metazoa; phylum Chordata; order Ceratodontiformes; family Protopteridae; genus Protopterus; species Protopterus annectens. The sequence goes on along the minus strand of NC_056733.1, from coordinate 1,269,532,265 downwards.
AACACAATTACTGGTAATAACATAATGCTTTTTCTGTGATGAAATGTGTCTCAGGTAACAATGCAACACTTAACATTAATGTGATCACATTCATTCCAATAACAGTTAATCACTTACATCACAGGATGTTAGAAAATACAGAAAGTTACAATATATCCAGATGTATGTAATGATATTTACTAAGAAGTTAAGGTGTGTACCTCAGAGAAGCAACATTTAAATATAACTGATATAGAGCCAATACCAACTATATGTGTTCCTTACCTTATATTATGCACTATAGAGGAACTACTCAGTTACAATATTGTATATAATGTTTTAGTTCTAATTTGCATAACAGACATTTCACAAATTCAGAAGGTTACATATCCTGTGATACAACAATGGTTGTGCAAGATGTTTCTTTATACTTAAGCATTTTCCTAATGAACAATGAATATGCTGCTAGCTTTGTGAAAAGTTTAGATATACTTCTTCAGTACAAAATTTATAGAAACTGTATGTGTAAATAAGTAATACTGACACAGAACCACATGCACTGATGTGCGGTTATATATAAAGCAACAACTTTCACCTTAAAAAAATATTTATTACAGAATTCATAAGAATGTATTGATACTGGTACAGACACTGTTCAGATCAAAACCGTCAAAGCAGGGAAACATATAATACTTAGCTTTTTGCACCATGCAGTTATATAGCTCTACCACAAGCTGCTAGTGTGCCACATTCATAATGCCTGCAAAGAAAGAATGTGATACCACACTACGCTTGATTTAGCAAAAAGCTGAGACGTGATCAAGTGGTAATGTAAACAGAAACACTAGTGAAAGTTTATAGCACAGAAATATAGTCCTTATTTTGCAATGGTAGCTCAGTCCAACTATGAGAGCTTACACTTAACACATAGTTATCAGATTGCATCATTAAGCAAAGCATGTGTTAAGAGCACAGTTTAAAAACGATCTTTAAAAATTTGCTAGCTGAATGGAATATCAGGAGTCCATCAACCCCCTTCTCCAAGTTAAAAGCAATTTTTTCACTGAAGCACAATTCAGCAACACCCATTTAGAAATAGCTCTTTTGCTGATGTATACAGTTTTCAGATCTCTGACTCGAGGGGAATACAATGGGGCAATATGATCATTTAGTGTCTAAACAGACACTAAAATTTTACATTAAACAACTGCTAGAAACTTAGCATGCGTACCAGAACTGACTTTTGTGAAAATAATCCGTGTTTTTTTAGTTATAATTTTCCTTTGACATCAATGGTAGGAAAGTAACAAAACATCCAGATCCACAGAGCACAAAACTGAACTGGACACTCCAGCAACTAAGGAAGCTAATTTCAATAGAAGGGTCACTTTAAGGAAATGTCTGACTTGATTGTGAGGTGCCAGGTTGAAATACCTCACTAGAAAGTCATGACAGGATAGCACTCATTTTAAATCCGTAACCTGATGTAGCAGGAACATATGGAGCTCAGACTGGATGAACTTGAAAAGTGTAGTAGGAGAAAAAGCTTCCATGTAAAGGGACCATGGAAGGGAAAGACAGTAATACAGGAACATATTACACTTTAAGTAGTTTCTAGTTAAAGAATGATATCATGAAGTAGCAAACCAAGAAAAGAGTTACTAACTTCTCAAATCACTGTATTGTTCACTCTTTAGACTACATCAATAAAGACATAGTATTGAGAAGAGATGACTGTTGGAGCAACAAATAGCTTGAGCAAAATCAAGGTCTTGCTGAGCTATAGTATTTGACTCTTTAAAAAACGGGAAGCAATGGTCCTTGCTAAAAGACTGTGGGCCTTGACTACATTTTAAAAACTTAGACTTTCATGAGCACTGTTTATAACTGACTCAGCAAATGTCATTTGATCATTCTGAAAATGTGGATGCTTTTATTGAAACATTTGTCTAATTCACAACAGCCATCACCATACCAGAAGCTACAAAAATCAGGCAGCAACTGTATGTGGAAAAAAAAAAAACAAAAACAAAAGAAAGAGTATAAGGTGGAGGATCAGATGAGAAGGCAAGAAATGTGGAAAAGGCTTAAATATAGTTGCAAGGACAGAAAACTCATGGAACAATCTCATCAGGATCTTATCCAGAAATGGTTAAGGAGAAGTTAATTTAAACCAAAAGATGAAAGGTTAATATTAATGGCCCAAGATAGTGGACAATGTATGAGATGGTTTACAAAGTCCATTGAACATGTGGGAGAAGCAGTCAAATGCATGTTCTGTAAAACAGAACTGGAAACAGTCACACATATTTTTGTTGGGTTTGATACACTAATGACAGAGGACCTATGTACTGAAAGGCATAATAATGTGGCAAGACTGTTGCACTGGGGATTGTGCAAACATTACAATACTGATGTAGCTAAGAAGCATTGGAAACATGAGCCACAAAGCATTATAGAAAATTATGAAGTTTATATCACATGAGATTACCCATTACCAACAGATATAAATATATTGACTGCAATATGGTTTCTTTTAAGGACTTAATCTTGTATGCACCTTCCTTCCTTTCCTCATAGATATTTGATACTTTACTACTAAAGACAGAGATTACTTGGGTAGAAAGATAGCTGACTTTTGGAATAATCATAGTAGTTCTAATGAATTTATTCACTACAGCTGGGACTATATTCAGTTCAGTGTTAAAAAGGTGGTGGCTTCATAGGAAAGAAGGAAACTATGGTGGAGCACATGAACAATTATAACTTAATTTGTTGGGAAATAAGCAAGAGGCAGCCCAACTGCATCTGGATTTCTGTGGCATGGGATATGTTGGATCTTAAAAGTATAAGCCTGGGGGATGAGAGTCAATTTGAACAATTTGAGATTGCAATATTTTTGATGGGAGAGCCATTGTAGGTAGAATGGTCAACAATTTACACAAATTCTTTGCCAAGTCAATAGACTTTTTGGCTAGTGAGGGTCTATTTTCTATTTTATGGCAATGCAATATCTCTGTCTCTCTAAAATTGAATAATGTCTCTCAGTAGGGCTGAGTTTTCTACTTATATAACATATAGCATGCTCATCACCCCCACTGCTTGGCAAGGTCCAGGAGCATTAATACTCGTTGTGAAGACAACATACTTTTTAGTAAAGGCTTGTTCTGCTTCAACTATCCACTTAAATATCAAAGGAGACTTATCCTTGGTCAGGTCAGTCAAAGAGCAGGCAATCATAATAAAATTAAAAACACCTTTAGAATAATAAGTAGCCAGACATTAAAAATTATTTAACCTGTTTCTTAGTGGTTGGCGTTTTCTTGGTCTGTGGTTTCTTTATCCTTTGGTCTTGCAATTGGCTCAAATAGTAGATTTCTGTCATGCTGAACTTGCACTTAGCAGCAGCCAAAACAGCTTGCCATAAGGATTCCTAAACCTTTTGAACTTTAGGCAGATGGTTCTCACAGTCTTCTGAAGATATTACTACATCATTCAGAAAGGCTGCTGCATATCTTGAATGGAGTCTAAAAATTGTGCCCAGCCTCTGGAATGTCACAGGTGCTATTTGAAGACCAAAAGGCAGGGCTCTGCAATGTAAGAGTCCATCTGTTGTGGAAAATGCTATTTTCCTTAGCTTCTGGTGTTAATGGAATTAGCTGGTAACCACTGGTTAAATCCAAAGTGAGCAGAAACATATTAACATGAATAGAGGCAGCACAGTGTCAAGCAGGATCCCGTTTATTCAAACTAAAAAATAAAATACAAACACACGTACTAAGCACTTTCACCCATATCCACAGTGGGCATCTTCAGAGTACAATAAACATACAATAAAATGTCCTAATATACAAAACAAGTAACACAATGCCCTGATGCAACAACCAATGAATGGCTCCAATTAATTAAATAAATGAATGGATTAAATCAACATCACTTTATGAATATCTAACAAAATAAAAATGCTAATCTAAAAATCTAAAATTGCTATAGTTGAGCTTAAAATCATAGGCATTAACAATGACTTAGTTGTAATAATGTGTTAATGTTAAAAATATAATTTGATGTAATATTGTAATATAGTGTATATAGTATGTAATGTGTGAATATGTATAATATAATAATAATAACCCTCCAAGACCGCATTGAATGCTAGAGACGGCACTACTGAAGTTTCAGTTGCTGCAAAGCAAGCAAATATCAATGCATGGTTGGCGGCTCCAGTTTTAAACAACAGAACGGTTATAGGCAACAGTAACAACATGGGCTCTTTGAACAAACAGCTTACAGAATTTGAAAAAACTTTGAAGCTGTTTAAATCGTTCCAAATGGATATTGTTTTCCTGGAGAGATCTATCGAGTTGCAACAGGTACCCAAATGCTTAAGGGTTTTTAAGCTGCCGATAGGTTTCGAGGAAGGAAACCAGTTCTTTGAAGACCTAACAAGTTTATTTGATAGAACAGGTATGGATTTAATGAGACTTATTATTCATAACAACAATGCCAAACTTGTTACATTAAGGGAACAGTTAGTGATGTTAAACACCAGTTTAATTAATGATTTACTTTTTGATTTTAATAAGTTTCGATATGAAAATATTTTAAAAGACATGGATAATTTTGTGAATAAGGGGCTTGAAATTAAAAACAGCAAGCTCTTGCATGACACAAATGATTATACCAACAATAGAGCTTATTCACATTTCAAAGCCTTTAAGAATAGAAGGCAAATGGTAGGAAATGATAGAACTACAATTTACAATATACCCTCAACAGAGACTATGAGGGAATCCAATATGACCCATGCCAGGGTCAACAATAGAGAGGAGGAAGAAGTTTTTTTTTTAGAACAGCAACCACTCAGGTGGTCTGACTGGATTTGCGACCGGTACCAGGGCCAACAACAACAGCAGGGTTACAACGAGAGATCAGGGGGGTATCGGTTGATCCAAAGGCACCCCACAACTTCCGGTACGACAACACGACACTACAACAGATAGATGCAGAATTTGATTTAGACTTTGCTGGTTACCTCAACAACACCGGGGCTAACATACATATAGGAACTTATACTGGTGGCCCAGGGCAGGGTGATATGGACAATTCAATGAGACAATCATTTTCATATGTTGTCTGTTGTGTGTCTTGTACTATCTCTTTCTGTTTCTCTGTCTGTCTGCCTGCCTGTCTCTCTACATGTTTTTGCACTGTAGGCATTATGGTTTTTAACATGCCATTCAGATCTGCAAAATGGTATATCATAATTTTAAAGGAAGCGATAGCCTCTTCTCCAGTAAATACAGGTATATGTTTTTTTTTTCTTTCAGTCTAGTTCGGCCTCTATGAAAGGTACCTCATGAAAATATTCTCACAGCAATAGTTCTGCCAGTTTCCCTTTTACTTCTTCAGTAGTTTTCTTATTCTTTTTGCCCATGAAGTCCTGTTTCTTTTTCTGCCTGGCTCACTATTTTGGTGTAACAGAGAGAAGTGTAAAACTGTCACAGTTCCCCTTTGCCTTTTTCTTCTATATGAAAGTCATACATCTTATCATCTATGTCTACCCCTACTTCCCTTTGCATATTCTTAACTGTATGTTTTCCCTGACATTTTCTACACTGATTTATTTTATTATTCTAACACATTCAGGCATTTGACAAGACTCAGTCTCATATTAATCCAAACCTTCTTTCCAGAGCCAAACATTTATTGATGTTGTGTCTTCTACAACTATACATTTTCTTTACTAGGCCTGTGTATTTCTGCCATCTTATCTGATTGAACATCTCATCAATTTCTTACTCAGCTGTTTGAATTGGGGAAAGGCTTTACCTTTTGGGGAGTATAAACGGATTGGTAACAGCACTTATGATAAAACACAATTGGATGTTGAATTTGCTAAAGTCACGATGACACTGGCTAACAAGGGCTATTCTGTAAAAGTCTTGAAAATAGCAGAAAGCAAGGCAAAGGCTATTTTCATTCTCAGGGATTCCCATCTAGGAAACAGGCAGTTGGGAATCATTACAGGAAGAAATATGCACGGAGAGAAACTGAGAATTATATATTTTTTGTTAATAAATTTTCCCCTTTCACCAAAATTTTGAAGGATTTGGTGTATAGACTGTGGCCTATTTTGAAGCAGGATGATGAGGTGGGCAGTCTTTTCACATGTAAAATTATTTTCTCCCACAGTAGATTTCTCAATTTGAAGGAGTTATTAAATTTGAGAACTAATTACAAGGTTGGGAAACAGGTAGGCACTTTGTCCTGTAGGAGATGTAAGGTATGTGATAAAGTCAGGAATCTTTCCGGTAGTTTAATCAATAGGAAATGATACAGAGCCCTGGATTACTTCAACACCTGTGGGGTTATATATGCTTTAGGGGTAGGACAAACAAAAGGGATGGTTAAGAGAAGAATTATGGCGCATCTAGGAGACATCAGACATGGTAGGGTGGAAAACCCTGTTGCCCAGCATTTTCAATCTGTTTACATGGGTTCACCTAGTAGTATGTTTTTCAGTGTGTTAGCCAAGCTGTTTTCAATATAAGGTACAGATTATTGCACAAACATAAGAATGGGGACTAAATATATCATCAGTTATGGGGACTAAATATATTATCAGTTATAAAACACTGTGGACAAGTGGTCTGAATTTAGAGTTTGATTTACATGTATAAGCAGATGTTCATGTTAATAAAGTTGTTTATGTACAAATTCACAGGAGCATTCTTTTTGTTATTGTTAGACTGTGCATTTGATTCTGTCATTAGAAAATAAAGAAACGCTAATTCTGTATAACACTGTTGCTATGCTATGACTCATTGCTTGAACTATTGGTTAATTGATTAATTGCATAATTGAATTAAATATATAATATATATCCAATTATGTTTATTGTTCCTTAGAAGGCATTACAGCCGAGGTACTAGGAAGCATCAGTAAAGGAGTGGATAGTGTGAACCGTGGCTCTGGTGTATTGTGGGTTTTTTTGTATCATTTTCTGCTCATAGCAGTGTGTTTTTTTTCATATTCCTCCTACGCTTAGCCAAGATTTTTTTTTCTTTTGTTGTATAACTGATTGATAGTGCATTCCACCAGGGTGGCTTGTCTTTTGAGTTTGAGTTATTCTTATTAAGTGGGCACAGCTCAGTCTGTACAGCTCAATATGGCTGTACAGATATTTTGAAAATAGCTCAGTGCATTCTATAGTGTTTACTGGGTTTGGGGGTGCTTGGAATTTAGCCAAGGTGTTGCTTAGTAGATAGCAGTTAGTCCTGCTTGGAATAGGTCGTAAAGGTTTTTAGTTTTGCTGGATCCAGAGATTTAATTTTTATTTCAAGTAATACTGCCTTTTGGTCAGATCTGATGAGTGAATGCATTACATTGGGTGAGTAACACTGCCCCCCTACGTTCATGAGTACAAGGTCAAGGATGTTTGTACCCCTGGTAGCAGAATGGACCAACTGTTCCAGGATGTTAGTATTAGCAAAGTTTAGGAATCACTGGTCTTGTGCATTAGAAGTTGTGTAGGATTCCCAATCTATAGAGTGGTATTTGAGATCCCCCATGAATATCATATTGGGTTGAAGGGTGAGGGACTCTAGTACATTTAGATAAGTAGTATAGGTGACATGGACGGGACCTATATGTTGAAGGATATAGTAAGGCACCCTGTTTATGGTGAGTTGCACATGTATGAGTTCCAGTGGTTCATACACTTTAACTAGTCTGGATGTGAGATTAGTCTTAATTTAGACTGACATTCCTCTACCTTTAGCTCACTCTTGTGTGGTATCTGGTCAATGGGTGTGCAAAGCATTATAACCTTACATTGCTGGGGTACTCTCAGTGACTTTAAACCATGTCTCTGTTACTACACAGATGTCTACACTCTCCAAGGAAAGGAAGGCTCGCAGGAAGTGAAGTTTCTTGTTAAGACTTTTAGCATTGAGCAGTACCACCTTCAGATATTCCTTCACAGGTTCAGTTAAGTTGGTAGATTTATCCGTTTGGCATTGCCTAAAACAGGCACTATGGGGGTTGAAAAGGTCTTTGCCAATATCTGAAAGCCTAGAGGGAATAAGTGTAGACCATCCCTGGCAAAGCAGCATGGTCTGTCAACCAAGTCATCCCAGGCTGTCAAATATTGTACCCCCTGGATTGACACCAGAAGCTAAGCCAATTGTTAAAATCAATCATTTTCTGTTGGTAATAAGGCATCATCCTTGGAGAAGGTAGTGTTCTGCTCAGTGCTAGGCTCATACTTGCCTGTGACACAAGCAGCTCAATCATGTCTTGCTTCATATAGTCAAGGGAGGTATGTCTTAGGTCATTAACATCCACATGGACTATGACAGTGTCATACTGGCACTTGTGGTTCAGTGACCTGAGTGCCTGTGTGACTTGACAGATCCTAGCCTCGGAAAGGCAGCTAACCGTGACTCTGTCCTTACTCATTCTGGTGAGGGGGACATCAGTGTGCCTTGGTACAGAATCACCAGTGACCTGGAAATTTGGATGTGTGCTGGTTTGCCTTAAGGGCTTAGCAGTGGCAGCACTGGATACAGTGTTACTGTGTGTATCTGCAGATGATGTTTTAATAGACTCTTTACATGATGGCTGAGGACCCATTGTTTGTACTGTGCAGGAGGTCTTAGTGTTTTAGGAAGGTTACCTTTAAGTGCCTTAGCATAAGTAGTTTTATATGTAGAATCTTTACTCTGTGCTATAGGATTAGTTTTGGTTGTATGAGAAAGTTTTGCCTCCAGCATTAAAGTGTATTTACATCTCTTGCATACAATATCTGCTTTATTAAGAATAAGTGGGTTGTCAGTGTACATGAGACAATTGCTACAATGCCTCAGAATACCCATCTTAAACAGACTGGCCACAGTAACAGTCAGGAAGTGCATATCCATGGCTACTGATCTACTAGGGAGGAGTGAGGAAACTTAAATATTGAACAAGTCAACAAGACGAGCAACTCGATGAGCAACACTCAGCTATGAGCAAACTAGATACTCTAGTAGTTAAAAAAAATCTGTCTAGCCAGTAATGTCACAAAACTGCAGACCACAGATCAGAACAAAGACACTTAGAATAACAGGAATAATAGGCACAATAAGCCTTCACCTGCAATTCCCAGCTCAGAAGGGTGAAGGAAGGCTACCTTCTTCTCCCACAAGAGTGTAGACCACAAACCTTTCTAATGCAAAATAACTGGTTTGGAACCCAAGTGCTTAAACGTGAACAAAGACTTTCAGAATAACAGACACAATAAGCCTTCAGCCAGCAGTTCCCAGCTCAGAAGGTTGTAGTCTATCCTCTCCTGCAACAAAGTTTAGACTACAAATCTTCCTAATGTAAAATAACTGGTTTGAAGCCCAAGTGTTTAAATCAGAAAAAAGACACTTAGAATAACAGACACAAAAAGCCTTCACCAGCAGTTCCCAGTTCAGGAGCGTGGAGGCTACCCGCTCCTCCCGCAAGAATGTAGATAGACCACAAACCTTCTTAATGTAAAATAACTGGCCTGAAGACCAAGTGCTTAAACTAGAACTAAGACACTTTTAGAATAGCATACACAATAAGCCTTCAACCAGCAATTCCCAACTTAGAAAGATGTAAGCTACATCTCCTGCCACAAGAGTGTGGACCACAAACCTTCCTTATGTAAGATAACTAGTTTGAGGCCCAAGTGCTTAAATCAAAACTAAGAGGCTTAGAATAACAGTTACAATGTAATCAGGCTACTATCCAGCAGTAATAAATGCAGCAGAATAAATGCAACTGAACACTTTAAGAACAAGCAGCAAAAAGCAAAATAAATTAATAAAGCAGGAAGAAGCAGAGATATAGTAAAAACAGCTGAATAAAGTGCAATTATTTTTTAAGTAAGTAGGAAGTGAGGACACTGAAGATAATTCAATTTTAAGAGGCTAAGAGGGTGGGCCTTCCCAACTGATTTTGCCGTACTCAGTAGAATGAGCTGATGAGATGGGACTGGGAACAGTATCCAAAATCAGATTTATAGTAGGTAGCAGTAAAGCCACCAAGTTTAAACGTACAACAACAGCTGGATAGGTCGATGAGAAAAATCAAATGCAGGCAGAGAACAAAAAGCATGTCAGATAAGCACTCTAGCTAAACAGCGATGCCTCCAAATATTGCCAGTTAAATGAGAAATGCTGGATGTTATTCACTATCTGCAAAAGAATTATTTTTTAATTGACCCCAACCAAGACCTATTAAAACTCCAAAAGAGCAAAAAACTTAGAACAAATGCAATATAAGAAAAAGATAAAAAAATAGAAGTAACCAAACATTGACTGAAAAACTTCAATTCAAAATTAAATGCAGACAGAGACCAGCAATAGGCAGGAAGAGAACAGAAAGCAAGTCAAACATGCACTTCAGCTAAAAATCTCTCTTGGTCTTGGCTGATTTCTTGTAGGCAGATATGGAGCATACACTCAATGTGCCCTTTCAATTAACAAATCTTGTTGTGGAATACCAGTCCAGTTACTTGTTTGTGCTTTCATAAAATTAGTATAATCTGTTCCTTCCAGTTTCTCTGGTACAGCAGAAAATATCAGGTTTTTGCATTGTGCTGTGTCCTATAAGTCTGTCATTTTTTTTAAACAGTTCTTCTTGAGCAGTGTCATACTCAGCCAGATTTTTCTTCATTTTGACCTCTGATTTTTGCAGTTTTATCAGTTTATCTGAATAGCTGTTTAAAGCTTCTTCCGTTTTTCCAGCCTTTTGTTATTTTATTTGATATACTCCTTCAATATTTCAATTATTTTAATCAACTCTGAGCACATTTCACTTATTATTTCCTCTAACATTTCTCGAATAAAGGTGGAGCGTAAACTGCTTTTTTGCTGAACAGTTGCAGGATTCTTCCCAGACAGTGTTTTCTTTTCACATTTTCTGGTTGACTTTCTTTCAGGTTCTCTAAATTTCTTCTTTGCTGGCATCTAGGTAGTCTACTTACTAGCCACTGACAGAATTTTACACAATCTATCACTGTCTATTATTTCTCAGTTTCTTTTTTCATACAGTGAAAGCTAAAATTCAGCTACTGATCAGCATGCAGCCATCTTGGATGTCAAGTTAGTAGGTTCTTATTAAGCTTACAGACAATGGAGACCATCAAGAAGCTCAACCATATTAGCCAGTGCTGGGGGAGACAGTGTTACCTATTAAGTAAACTTTCTTCACATATCTCCAGTGAAAATGTGTGATCACTCATCCTTCATCCAGACTGGTTTTAAAGGTTTCTGGGGAAGTACATTGATTGACAGATCAGGGCAGCCTGTTTCAGAAATGGAGTATACATTGGGTTAAGTATCTGTCATGACATTTGGTGTTGGTACTATGACGTTAGGTCTCTAAAATGGGTATATTCTTTACCATTTGTTCTGTTTAGGTTAAGTATTTCAAAACATACTTGGTTCATAGCAGGAAAAAGCCAAGCAAAGATCATCCCACTGCAGTCTGTATGACACTGTGCAGAGGGGCAGGGCTTTTAGTATAAAGAAGTAACTAAGGGTACTGAGACCTGGGATCATTTTGGTGAAGAAGCACTGAGGTCTGTCAAGCTGGTTTAGGTGATTAGTTTGGTACATGCCTAAGAAGGCATTACATTCAGTGATGGGCCTAATAAGATGTGAATAAAGTGGGACTATAACTTCTTTGGACATTAAAGAGATGCCACAAAAGATATGTTGTGCAAGGTAGATGGATTTTCTAACCACTGCACACATGTGAAGGTCAAAGTAGCATCTGTTATCAGCATATTTATGCCCAAGTCCCAATGAAGTGTTATCTACATGGTAAGCAGTACTCATGTTATATTTGCCAAATATGCTGCATATATTTGTGTTGAGAGTATGCAAGTGATTAATGCATATTCATCCTTACCCTCCTGGCCTCCTGTCATCTTTTTTATCATGTTCACTGTCATCAGTACTTTCATCAGTTATGTATCAGTTATGCTATGAGCCTGTAATTCTTCACTCTGTCCTCTCACCTTTTAGATCTAGATCTAAGGCCTGATATGTGGTTCAGGGAAGAACTTATTCCACTGTTTTACTTTTGACCTCAACAGCTGTCATTCTGTCTCTGATCAACTTACTTTGAGGAAATAATTGACTCTTATCATTGTCCTCCTCTTTCTACCACTCTTACCACAATTTCTGCTACTTAATAGCTTTCTTAATTTCTCCTCAGTTATGTCCATACAGACAGAGCCATTTGTTCTGCTGTAGCTTTCTTACCTACGCAGCCATCTTCACATTTCGAACATATCCTCATCTCTACTGAGCTACTTAGAAAGCCATCAAAATCTACAACAACCTATTATCTGTTAATCAATGTCTCTCTCCTGCTGTTTTCCAAAAGACCTCATATTCTGTAATCTTGCCTCTTTCTTTTACTTGGAAATGTATCAACCTGACTCATTTTCTGTTTACAGTGATCTCTTTTTTCTTCGATTCTCTGATCATCTATGTTGCTTTCACTCCTGCAATCCTCAATCTGCTTTGGAACCTCCTCCTTTATTCCTGCTACTTGCGTGCTAACTCTCTGTATCTTCCACATCTCTCTCTCTTTTCTACTTTGTTGTCTTCTCTTCCTTCTGTGTTTATTTTTCTCTCATATGTGTAAAAATACCTTTCTGCACTGCATTAACTGCATCCCATTAATAGCCTCCTTTATTCCTTCTTATCACCATATACATCTCCTCCTTAATTATTCCACTTTCTGTATTCCACTCTTTGCTCCTTTCACCCACATCTGTCTTTGCTGTATCATCCAAATGAACCTAAAATTATCTTTATAAATGTATATATGAAACATTCTTTTTTTCATACCCATACCTCATGAACCAGCTATTTATCTTTGGTAGAGGCAGTGTAGTAATATGTATTATTCCCCTGTAAACTTTCTTTCTTTTCTTGAAAAGATAACCCCTCAATTTTTTAAAAATTCAGTGCTCAGCAAACATCATCTCTGTCTATCCATTCAGTGCCTTCTCTATTCTTTTTTTTTTATTTCTACATTCTGGAATAATCTATGCAGCATAATTTTTAGTGCCTCATTGTCTGCTAGGCTCATAATAACAGTCTATCCTCTTTGCCTGCTAATTCTTTTTATAGTTCACTACCTTCCCCTATTTGGTACAGAACCTTCAGTTTTGCTCATAGTTGCAGTTGCCTTCCTACCTAAAAATCCTCTTTCTCTTTGCTTTTAATACTTTCACCCTCCATTTCTTGTTTATTGTCTTGCCTCATCCAACCTCTCCACCATGCCTACACACTTCTCAACTTTTACAGTACCATCTTTTTTTTAATTTGTTGAAATATATCCCCACATGTATTTTAATTTGGATCTTAACCTAATACCCTAGGTGACCTATGTTGTCTACGTCCTGCAGGTATAAAGGAGGTGAATTTTCCTTCAGGATACCAATTTAATAAGTGAGTCTGTTGGTTAACATCTCAGAGATGTAGAGCCAGGAAGAGCAATGTCACATCAGATGTTCACTATCTCCATAGAGATTCAAACTCCAATTCTCAGTCCCATCTATCATTTCTGCTTTTTCTGTCCTCCCTCCTCTCTCTTGTTGTCCTTGACTATAATCCCATTATTTCATCAAACATTCATCAAACCCATCTTCTGCAGTGGAAAGTACAACTACATTATTGCAGTTAGTACACTATAAAATATTGTAATTGACAGTGACATGTTTATTTATTTATTTAAGTTTGATGACCGGGGACGTCCACTGGGCCAAGAAGAGCCCATTTTCAGTGGAGGCCCGGGGAGAAAAGCTCCACAATAATTGCAAGTTACATTTCACATGTTACAAAAGGACATAGTTCATACAGCTAATTAAACATTTACAGATAAGCTCCATGATATTTGCAAGTGGCTTGTCACAATGTTACAAAAATGAAAAGACAGAATTCAATACA